>NC_079435.1:15957100-15972100 GCF_903798145.1 Danio aesculapii | reverse complement strand
AACCGTCAACTATTCCAGCATATGTTTTTCGCAGCACATGCCTTTCCAGCCGCAAATCAGTACTGGGAAATTTCCAAAATATTTAAATATGCAAACTATTAGCCAATCATACCATTATGTGTTTACTTATAATTCAACACATCTATACAAACTGTGTGATCCAATTTGGGAGGTCAAAACAGATCTGTAAATAGCCATTGCTTCTAAAATTATCTTTATATATGTATATATATATATATATATATAAATATATACACACATATATATATATATATATATATATATATATATATATATATATATAAATGTGTATATATTTATATATATATAAATGTGTGTATATATATATATATAAATGTGTGTATGTATATATATATATATATATATATATATATATATATATATATATATATATATATATATAAATGTGTGTATATATATATATATATATATATATATATATATATACACATACATACATACATACATACATACATACATAAATACATAAATACATACATACATACATACATACATACATACATACATACATACATACATACATACATACATACATATATATATATATATATATATATATATATATATATATATATATATATATATATATATATATATATATATATATATATTTTACATATTAGTACATATACATACACACATACATATATATATACACACACATCTTGATAACATTATAAACATTACATTACAAAAGCAAAAAGGCCCAAAAATGACCCCCTTAAGCCAGTTTTGGTCAATTAGTGTTCTCACCTGGCCATGAATGTTCGTAACAACCACTGTGTTGGTCCTATTGCTCACTACAAAGTGCTCAGGGGTCTTTGGAACAAGCACAACATTGTTAACAGTGATGTCTGTACCCTCAGGGATGTCAGGGGTTTTTATTGTGTGGGTGCAATCCATTGTCTTCACAGTCCAGACCTAAAGAAAAACACTATAATTGAGCAAGAAAATCCTCTAAAGTACATCTGAAAGGCATAGGCTAGTGAAGTTGTGAACACTTACTTTTACGGTGCCGTCCGCCGATGCGCTAATGACATGCTGCCCGTCGTGAGAGTAGATGACGTCGTTTACGTGAGCTGTGTGGCCTCTAAACTCCTTCAAACACTTTCCCGACTTCAAACCATGAATCCTGATCATAGAAATCCAGGAGTTAGAAATTTAATTATAAGCACAAGGAGTGAAAACCAAAACCAAACGAAATGAAGAGCAATTCATAAAAAGAAGCATGTTATGATGTCATGAATTGATTATTTTCAGCAAAAAGCTTGAAATCTAAAAGAAAAACATGTAAAATAAGATTAAACTGGTGCACCCGGAGGAAACCCACGCCAACACGGTGAGAACATGCAAACTCCACACAGAAATGCCAACTGAACCAGCCGGGGTTCGAACTGTTTGCTGTGAAGCGACTAAGCCACCATGCCACCACAAAGCAAAATAATAGCAAAAGATTCTAAGGGCCCGCGCCGTTTTGGGGCCCCCAGAGATACTATTAGGGGGTCCACGAGACAGTAACCTCCCCGCTCCACTTTCATCCGTGAACAAATTATCCTGCCCCCCACTTTAGTTTGCGACACCTCCACATCACACCCCTCCTCCAACTCTCTTCAGTTTCGTTCGCGACACTCTCGAAATATTGTTATAGGGCCCATACCAGCCAGCAGTGCCTCTAATTTCAATCAAACAGACTTTCAAAATATTTAACATCAGTCATAATAACTTTGCCTGCGACTAACATGATTATATCGTAATCTGTAGCAATCACTGCTACATAAGTGAGTTTCCGTCATTGTTTTCATCTGTTCTTTGAGTTCCATTTATGTTTGCTAAAAATGTATCAACTAAACAATGAAAAAAATAACAATTCTCTCCTCTCGAGCACATGAAATTCCACCCACATGCACCATGAGAGTCGAGCGCTGACGCCCAGCTGCAGAACTACTGCAGTCAGGACTGAGGGAGAGAGAGAGAGAGAGAGAAGTATACAGCATTACGAGATTCACTGTACAGCCAAATAATCCTGAATATTCCTCAGTTCCAATCACCCCATGACAATGATAAATTAAGAATTCTACTAGGTGAAGGACCCACTGCTTATCTAGTATCCCATTATATATATATATATATATATATATATATATATATATATATATATATATATATATATATATATATATATAAATGTATGTGTTTTATATGTATACTGTATATATTCCTTTCTATTTTATTCTGAATTGTTCTTATCATTTTCATCAATATTGTTACTACTCCTATTATCTATATTGACTTTCCCCTCTTGCTATGTACACTTTGAAAATATGTACTCATGTATATAATGCCAAAAAAGTGACTTGAATTGAGAGAGAGAAAGAGAGAGAGAGACTTTGCTTTCAGCATGTGATGGAATATTCCTCTTGATTCTTACAGCATCACGTCTCCACAGTCTCAATTGTGCCAAAAAATTCCTCAAATCTACCTATTACTATCCTATGAACATTTCCAAACGCACAATAACTATCAAAAATGATCAACAAAATCTAAAAATTTTACATATCATCTCTAATGTTAGACTGGCATTCACGTGTCTCCCGCACTCACACACACACACACACACACACAAGAGCACAAATCCAATCTATTGCAAAGTGGGCGGGGCTAACATTCTTCAATAAGGAGCCAATAGCGTAACGGCTTTACATTTTCACGCCTCCCGTTCTAAAGAGCTGGAATGACAAAACGTCTGCCTCTGTGTTGGCAGATGTGCAGGCTACAGAAACACATTATCTGTGCGTGCTCCTTCTCTGCAGCACGTGGCCAATCACGCTTCTCACCACCCACATGCACCATGAGCGCCTAGAAATGACAGCCAGCCTTAGAAAGTGCTGCAGTCTGGTACCCGAGATGCTGGATCGGAGCATGTGCCGGAATATTCCTAATGATGTTTAACACCCAGACCACGACTTGAGATTTTCCCTCCTCCTCCGCCCCTGCCTTTTCTGTCTACAAAGCATCCGTGGCAAAACATTTTGAGGAAGGTAACCTACAGTTTCCTGCTGGCACATGTTATCGCATAGCAACTGATCATCTTCTTCTGCTGCATGTAATAACGCTCCTGGTGTGAGAGTCATTACATGCTTGACTTCCCCTTCTGTTTCTTTTCCTTTTTGCTAAGCAGGAAAATCGCAGCTATTAGCTGACTATCAAAACAAAGCAAAAATGCTGATGTCATGATGCTTTATTACTGATCATTAGAGTCTTAGGGTGTTTAATGTTGAAGATCATGGAGAATTAGGACATCATAGATTTTTAGGTAAAAGCAGCAAAAAATGACTTATGTCTCCAACCTGCAACCTGGTTTTGGTTGCAGCTCAGCATATACAAGTACACCCCTCACAAATCTATCTTTTAAATTCATATTTTTAATAGGAAGCTCTACAATATTATATCTGTTCATTACATTAGATTAGTCAGTATTGAAGACAAATCTGGAGCTTATCTAACAAAACTTACTATACGATAACGAAAAAAAAAACGATTATGATAACGGTCTAAAAACTAGTACAACCAAATTTATAATGTTAGAGAAAAATATTAAATACAAATTTAAAAAAGAGCAAACACCAAGAGAGAAAAAAATATTTTTTAGAAATTTTGTAGGTTGTAATTTTTTTTTTGCAATATTTTGCTTGAATTTAATTGTATTATCAAAGCTAAAATAACTTTTTAATAAATATATCTGTTTAATAAATCTGTTTGGTTCAAATGAACCAAAATACATTGCCTATATTCACAGAGAAATGGATACAAATATTCATTTTCAAAATGGGATAAACTCAGATATGCTGAGCACAATTATATATATATAGTTGAAGTCAGAATTATTAGCCCCCCTTTGAATTTTTTGTTCTTTTTAAAATATTTGCCAAATGGTTTAACAGAGCAAGAAAATTTTCACAGTATATCTGATAATATTTTTTCTTCTGGAGAAAGTCTTGTTTGTTTTATTTCGGCTAGAATAAAATCAGTTTTTACATTTTTAAAATCCATTTTAAGGTCAAAATTATTAGCCCCTTTAAGCTATACTTTTTTTTTCGATAGACTACAGAACAAACCATCATTATACAATAACTTGCCTAATTACCCTATCCTGCCTAATTAACCTAATTAACCTAGTTAAGCCTTTAAATGTCTAAATATCTAGTAAAATATTATTTACTGTCATCATGGTAAAGATTAAATAAATCAGCTATTAGAAATTAGTTATTAAAACTATTATGTTTAGAAATGTGTTGAAAAAATCTTCACTATGTAAACAGACAGGGAAAAACAGAGGGGCTAATAATTCAGAGGGGCTAATAATTCTGACTTCAACTGTATATATATATATATATATATATATATATATATATATATATATATATATATATATATATATATATAAAACCGTTCAGTTTTAAGAAAAGAAGTAATTTAACTTCGAGAATAGTTGTTGTTTTGTTTAGAGAAATAAATAGTTGTTTCTCATGAATTTCACCTCACATTATATTTTTTGGTTAAATTTTTTATTGCTTGGCCCAAATCTTGAAATTGTTTTTATTTTTCATTAAAGCTTGACTTTAATTCTCTTCCTTAGATTCTTTTATAATCATTTTTTAGGGGTTTTTCATCTTTTGTTGGGGTAGGATAGTGAAGGTTACAGACAGGAAAGCATTGGGAACAAAGAGAGGGGAATGGTCGGCAAAGGTCCTCAAGCCGGGAATCAAACTCAGGTTGCCGTGAGCACCACAGTGTCAGTGCACTTAACCCCTAGGCTACTGCTGCCGATATTCCTTAGATTTTTAAGACAGAAAAGAGAGATTTAGAAAAATAAAATTTTCTTAAACTGCCAAAATTAATTGTACTAATTAATGGTAGAATTACATTGCTTGATAAATTTTTTGGGTTGTTAATCAGAAAAGCATCATATTTTCTTCCCTTAAAAGAACAATAAATTTTATAAATTAAGAATTTATCAAGAATTTATCACATAACAATCAAACAAAATTGTCAAATTCACCCGCAGTCGCACAGAATTTCACTTTTGATCGTAGCGTCAACATGGCAGCTATACTGATTTGGATTGTGTATAGAGTATGAATCTAAATTCTAAGTATAATCTGATCATATTTAGCAAGTGTAAACAAAAAAAAGTATCCATAATATATATATATATAAATATATTTATATATATATATAAACAATTCATATGTAAAAGCCTCTCAGCGCCGTCTGAAATCTTTTCTAAAATAAGCATTTTCCTCAGAGTCAGGTTTGTAGGTTTAGTAATTTTACTTTTATGGCAATGAGTAATTTCTTTTCATTACTTTTACATTTAAATAATTGAACATAAATATTGAATGCTGAGAAAAACTTTTTCAGATCGCACACTTATTATATAAAATACAGTTTTTACAAATCCATTTCAAGCTACATAAATATGCTCTGACAAGACAGCATATGTATTGCAAACCCTCTTTCATTTGTAATTATTTGGGCTGTAGACATACCAACGTAAAGTCATAGAAAGCAACGCAGATATTCCAGAAAACCAAAAGATTGCCAGAAGACATAAATACACTGTGTGGGCAGTCAATCAATTACGTCAGATCCCAACTGGATGCGCAACTAATCAGATTTGAATTGACAGTCTGAACAAGGCTTAAATGTCTGTATAATTACAGTCGCTCTAGAAAACACATTCAGGGTGCCAAAAACCCATT
The DNA here is from genome assembly GCF_903798145.1 of Danio aesculapii. NCBI lineage: Eukaryota > Metazoa > Chordata > Actinopteri > Cypriniformes > Danionidae > Danio > Danio aesculapii. The sequence goes on along the minus strand of NC_079435.1, from coordinate 15,966,296 downwards.
CATTACAGAATCAAACGTCACTTGCGAAATAATAATGCAATAATAATGATTGATTGTGTAAAGGGGATGCGAAGGAATATGAATAATAAGACTTTATGATATTCAGACATGTAATAGTATGTTAAACCTGATGATCTGGTCAAAGGATGAACTCAGTAGTTGAGTGCTGTCCCGGTTGAAGCAGACACTGGTCACTGCTTTGCTGTGGGCTCGTTCCAATCTATTCAGACAAGTCCCGTTCAGAATTCTCCAGACCTAAAAAAAGAAAATAAGACACCTTTTTCACATAACGGAGATCATTAAAATCTATTCTCCTGAGCTGCTGGTGTGCTATGAGCTGTAAGGGTGAGAGTCTTCATTCAATAAAGATGATAAACTTTCCATGAAACACTGAATCAGGATCACATCCAAACAGGGACTTTCTAATAATAACAATAATAATGAAAGCTCAGCTTTCTTGTTAATAAAGGACTGGAGCCACACTTGCAATCAAATGCACTGTGATTAAAAGACTAAATATATAATGGTTGGAGGGTTTAATTAACGTTTGCTTTCAGACCTGCTGCCCTCTGAGACTGAAAAGTTCCACTCACAGTTTTACGTTCAATATGGTTTTTCAATAATGTTTTGAAGAGAATTGCTCATTGCATTAACCCTACATCAGGCAAAGAACCATACGTACCTGTCAACCCTCCCATTTTTCCTGGGATTCTCCCATATTTTACAATTCTATCCTGTTATCATCCCGTAAAGGTAATTTCCCATATTTCTCCCGTATTTTAATCTTTCTATGAAGGGTGGCCATAAACAACAAAGAGCCGATCCTCCCTATACACAACCCATACCTCCAAACCACCAGGGGGCGCCCCTTGCTCTTAAATGTGAATCTGTTACGTGCTTTCATTTTATTTAGGCATAAAAACAATGAAATAAAAATAAAAACATTCCCTTCCTTTCCATTACAGGTGCCATTGCCCCTCCTATGCAATCCTCAAAATTTTATGTAGCAGTGCATGACTGTCAGAAGCACTCCAGTGTTGGGGAGTAACTAGTTACATGTAATGCCGTTACGTAATTTAATTACAAAATAAAAGTAATTCATTACAGTAACTGAGAAAAAATGAGAACTAAATTACAGTTACTTAGAAAAATGTTAAATATTACAAATGGGGTTTCATCTAAAAATATTTTTTTAAATCTGGGATATGTTGAATAATATTAATCTGTTGCTTTGCCTATTTTTGATAATTTCTGCTAAGGCCATTTATTAGAGGGGTACTATTCTGATGCTTTTGACTGGTTTTCCGGTTTGAATTTGCGCCGCACCTCCTCTTTGCCGCTGAAATCATTAGGCTACGCTACTACAACCAGTCTGAGAGCTGCCACCATGGCGAGTGATAAAAATACATTTCATTTAAAAATAATTTCACCCTGAAATCTGAGAAGTGCACACATATAACAGTTCAGTGCAAAATTTGTTTGCCAGCTGTTAAAATACGTTCGAAATCAAAGGCTCCAATGTCGAACATGAGGAAGTATCTGCAGGTATGTAACCTAGTCTTTCTTTATTTTATAAAAGCAAATGTTTTTGTCATTATCGTTTCTGCAGATTTAGATGTTCGGAAATGAAACTAAAGGGACAGTTGTTGTTTAATTTCATTTGGGATTCCTACTATGAACTTTAATTGTGAGCTTGGCAAGCAGTTTTGGAAAATTTGATGTTTTCCCATTCAAACAGCATACTGCCCGAGAGGTGTTTCAAAGATGGCCGCCGAGTGAAATGACTTCCCTTATAGGGACTTTGGCTACATTTACTGATCGCGGATCAATATGTGACGGCACCGACATTCACAGAGCTGTGAGGCCTGAACTATTTTTTGTTATACGGTTTTGTGGTGGCTAAATCTTAATTCAAGAGATGAAAGATTTTGAAATTTTAACAGTAAACACCTAAAGTGCTACTGTAAGGTCACACCTGCATGGTATAAAGGCTTGAAAATGATTTAGTTGAAAATATCCATTAGAAATTTAAAAGTAATCAAAAAGTAATCATACGTAATCAGTTACTTTACTTTTATGTAGTGATTGAAAAGCTACACTACATTTTAAATAGGGTAATTTGAAATCTGTAATCTATTACATTTCCAGAGTAACCTCCCCAACACTGTTGATAAATAGACGCTGTTTCACAAATGGATTCTGTACACACGATTGAATATGGAGCGAAAGTGGACACTCAAATGCTTTCATTAAAGATCTGTGCATTTTTAAAGTGACACCTCTGTTATTTAATGTAATCAAATGAAAAATCTAAATAAGAGATTCAAACATTAACGAGATTTGATAACTTGATTCAATTTCTTTATAATAGCTTTTGATTTTAATAGGCTAAACTGTTTAATTGCAGCTTTTTCTAATGTGTGATGTGTATTCTGTCTTTTGTAAACAACAACAACTACAATAATAATAATAATACTTTTTACTGACCATTTCAACTGTTTATTTACAATAAAACAGCTCCAGATTATCATATTTAGTAATTTGTTGAATTTTTTTTATCCCTTATTTTCACATCCCAATGTTGACAGGTATGGAACCATATGGTAACTTTATTGGCATATTTACAGTACTCAATATTTGATAAGCTTTACAAAATTGTCCTAAGGCATGAATGGGTGTTGTTTAATAATTTTAGGACAACTTTGATGAAAGTTTTTGATCCACTTTTTTCTTTAAAGTCATAAACCCCAGCAGCACTCCATAGTTTTTCCAATTCAATGGGTGGCAATAAAACCAGTAATACTGTAAAATGTTATTACGATCTATTCAAAAACGTGCTACTATCAACAGGTTTAGTAGCAATCAAGGGCAAAAAAACATATTCCTAAGTCTCTAATGGTTCATTTGAAGATTCATTCATTCTCTGACCTGTCAGATGATCCAGTTTGCTGTAATTGGTTGTTACGAACAGTTGGGAAGTGAAACTTGTTTTGGCCATTCAGAATCTATTCTTTTTTTAAGGAGACAATAGTTTTATTTGTCATGCACTTTGCAGACCTATCACAATTATAAACAGCTACACTACACACAGCATTAAAGGTAATATCTGAACATTTTTACTCCACTGTTTAGTGTCACAAGGAATCATTTAATGCCTTTTTGAGGTGTATGTAATGTGCTGAAGTGAGAAAAATCAGCAGTGTTTGTTTGCAACGGAAATCTTTTGTAACATGGTAAGATGTATGCCCGTAATAAGAGTATGCTTTCTCTCTGTTTGATCATGAGAACAATAGCTGAGTTTCCATCACCCTGTGTTGATGCGCATTTTAAAGTATTGCATGATAAACGAGTGATAAAAACGTCAATTATTTTAATAAAAAGGTTTAACATTAACGTTTATTTGCTCACTTGAGGTGGTTTTGGACTTGGGTTAATCTGATTAATGTAAGATGGAAATGTTTTTGCTGAATAAACTCTGATGTAGCGAACATTACACCCACATGACCAATCAATTGACTCCATTATGCTCACTCTTGGTTGCTAGGTTACCAATACTACAGTCAGCCACTCTAAATACTTGATGCAAGCACAGCTAATTAATGAGAATGTGCGATAATTTCTTTCTTAGCAGATTTATGAAAATATAATCATCATATTAGGATGTAAACCCGGCTATTGTCTCTAGATCTGCTGGAAACCAAAGATACAAGTTTGTCCTCAAATCTATTCAGAAGTGTCTTCACACATTACAATATTTTGCCAATACATTAAAGTTCTCTTCAATAAACAATTGTTTTTAATATCAGGACCCCACCTGTATCTTTCCATCCTGGGCTCCAGAGGCGATCACGTGGGAGTCGTGACTTACTGCCAGACATAGCACAGCTTCATCCATCATCATGAAATTATCCTGAGCCTGGTACTTCAGATCCTGCCCACAAAGTAAACAATCACAAAAACCATCACACCAAAAACAACACACGGCGGGTTAAAAAAGTAGTGAACATGGCACAATTTTTCTCAGAAAACATATTCATAAAGGAGCTGTTGACTTGGCATTTTCTACAGATATCAGTAACAACCTAAGAAATCCATACATACAAAACTGATTCATTTAAAAATTAGGTTAGGAGTAATGAAATGACACAAGGAAAAAGTATTGAACATATGAAGAAGGGAAGGTGTAAAAATGCATGGAAGGCCCAGACAGCAGCTGAAATCTCTCAGTAGTTAGAAAGTAACGCTGTTTCTCATCAGTGTAAATGAATATTAACTGCTCCAGTCCAACATCTACATTACCAGGATGATGAAGATGAAATCTAGGTGGACTTTTCAGCAAGACAATGACAATGATGCGGTCCTCCAAACTAACGGGAGTCATACACAATATTAAATCTTTTTCCACTGCACCATGACTTTATATTCTACACTGTACATTATTTCTGTTAAGTGACAAGACTTTTGCCTTAGCAAAGTCAGACCTTACTGTCCTAATTAGACAATAAAAAAACAAGCCATGATCATATTTTATTTCAGTAAAAGAATCATAATCTAGAGGCCTTCGTCTTTTATATAAGCCACTTCTGATACCAAATAATCAACTAGAAGTCAAATTATTGTTTGTTGTTCCTAAAACTTGGATAGGCGACAAGACTTGTCAGGTAGCGTACAGGTAGTAAGGTTAGTTTCTTCCGTCAACAAGAAAGAAAAACTACAACCACAATATTTTCTTTCAAACAACTAGAAAGCCAGGTTTTTTTCTCATACTGTACATTCAAATTTCACAGTACTGCTACCAGTGAAAAGCCCACATATGAGAATGGGGCAGGATTTATTTTTGTCCCCAACAGCCTCAGCTCAACCTGATAGACGTCACAGAGTGTGGGGTGACCCATATTCTATACCTCTGAGGTTTCAGTAGGAACCAAGGCTCTCCCGACAGAAAAATTAAGCCACACTAAATGTGAAAGTATATTTTTGCCCCCTCAAAAACAGGCCTAGGACATCACACGTGTCGCCTTTATTCATGGATCAAGGAGATGTTCTTGAGCTCTGTAATTGGGAAGATCAGCCTTTGAGTACATAGATATGAATGTAGACTGGCTAAAAGTGTAGTTTCTTGTTAATATACAGTGTCTAAGCATTGAAAACATTCCACATATTTAGCAGAAAAACTGGATAGAACTACTGGAAAGGTTCATTTTATTGCAAAAATGACATTTAGCAAAGTTAACACATCTCTAATTATTCTTTTGCCGATGATAACCAGTTTAATTTTTCTCCCTATTGCTTGCAAGCGGTTACAGTATCCTCATGAATCATTGTCTGGCAAGCATTTCTCCCTGGATGAAAGCCCATCATCTCGGGCTGAATATACTGAAAAATGCTGTGCTGCTGCTGCTATTCACCCAGCCAAGAACTACCAGTGCCAATGCCCTGTCATTTCAATACACAACTCACTGAATTCATCCACATAGAATGCCAAAAACCTTGACGTCACAGCAGACAAAGACCTGTCATTTTCAGCCCACATACCAACCGCTGTCAAGACGAGTTCCACCAGAAGGAAATCTGTAAAGTCGAACAATTCTCACCAGAGCAGCTTAAGATTCTGCTGTAGGACCTGGAACAATAACACATTTACAATTTGTTCACAAATGCAAAGTTTGGCTTGATTAAAATAAACTCATCTGCTTTGTTCGTCTGAATAAGAGTGAACATTGCCATCTGAACCTTGGTGTACATCAAACTAGTGGACCGAGACTACTGAAAAATGGCTCTCAGTCTACTTCCAAACAAAAACAACAAAAAAATGTTGGTTCAAATATACTAAGACATCTAAACAAACCAAAATGCAACCATAAAAAGGACAGAATGCTCAAGAATACAAAATGTTTCTAATCAAAATCATAATGTTTCTCAATTGTTCAACACAGGTGCCAGAAACACATCTCCTTGTGTGTATAGCAGATTTTTTTCTGGTGCTGTTCTGCACTTTCACACATTTTATAAGCTCACAAGTTCATAAAAGCCTACAGTTTATCTGTTTTCCAGTTGACTTTCACATTTTTAGATATGGTCACATCTCACCTCTTCTAAGCTATATTCAAAGGCTCTAATCATTGTAAGATTAAATAAGTGGGTAAAGAAGCATCTCTCTTGCCTCCCTTGGGCCTTATGAGTGTTGAAAGACTCTATAAAGCACGGCATTGCCTGTCAGGGTAACTAAGGCTGCCTGTACGCTAGTGCTTTTCATTTTAAAACCACTGTTTTAATGTCCACTGGTGTTTTTAATGTGTCAATCGACACTATGAAGCCTAGAACGATGATAAGTGACCATTCAAATATTTAGGAAAGTTCATATTTTACAGGCATCCGTATTTGCAGTCAACTGGTTGTGTAATGGTCACGTGAGAAGGGCTTGACGAATCAGGGAATGATTGTGGATAGCCATGTCTCCGATTTCCAAATTTAGTAGGGATGACCCGATCAGGTTTTTTTGCCCTCGAGTCTGAGTCATTTGATTTTGAGTATCTACCGATACCAAAACCCGATCCAATACTTTTATAATACATAAAAATAAATAAAGAAGAGCGAAGAAACAGATCCAGGATGTTACTTATTTTTTATTTAATTCACCATATTTTAACATTCAACATCTCTGTTTGTTTGTTGTGTTAAATGTAGTCTTTACCTTTCCACTTCTATCAATCACAAGTTTACATTTCTCACAGTTTGCTACGGCAATGTTGTCGTCATCGACTTTATAATCCAGACCACCGCAGACATTCTCGCGCTTTCTCCTTCAAGCTGCTTCCGTGTTCTACTTTGCCAGCACTTAACCAATAGCATCTCTGCAACAAAGTGATGTCATGCCGCACGCGTTGCTGTTTCTGTGTGAAGTCCAGAAAGAGGTCTAACTCTGTGCCAGCACATAACTATAGATGTGTTAAACATAATGAGAATTCGAGTCCTGATCAGGAGGTAATGTTCGATTACGATCGAGTCTGAAACTGTGTGATTGGGCCCAATTTCCGATCACGCGATCAGAACTGGACATCCCTAAAATTTAGTGTTTAAGTCTTTCTGAAGTGAAACGGAACAACAGTACTTTCAAACTAAAATGGGATCTTTAGCAGTTTCAAAATGCTCCGTTTTCACGGGTCAAAGATGTGGAGTAATGTAGATGCCAAGGTGTAACGAACAAAATAGATGCATTTATAAACAAACCAAGATGGAGAATGTGTGTAAGATAAGGCAGTGCCGCACTATTTGTTCACACAAATAAATCTCTGTTTCCGCATCACAGATTAGTATAAACTAATAAAAATAATGGAAAAATAAACTAAAATCTAAGTAATTAACTCATTTACACAGAAATTAACACTGTAAATCATGTGAAAACAAAGTGATACTAATGAAATCAAGCACTGATTTAGAATAAAGCATTAAAACAGTTAGTATTTTGCCTCTTTCAGAGCCTTACTCCATGCCACTAATGAAACCAAGAAAAAGTGATAAAACAAGATTATTTTCTATGAAAATCTATGTATTTATGGGCAGTATAGCCTATGTGCATGCAGTATATACTCACCTTGCAAATTTTACCAGTGGTGAAGTTCCAGACTTCAATGAAACCGTCAATAGATCCAGTGATTAAATACTGTCCATCAGGAGAGAATCGAGCACACTCTACATGGGACTTTGGTCCGAACTGTGTCATACATGTACATGCACAAACAGAAAATGGGAAAATGTATTAAAATAAGAAATTATTGAAGCTATTGAATTTAATATTGCTCCAAATGTGTTTAAAGTAAAAAAATGATCTTTGACCAACCTATATTTCATATTTTAATCACTTTCAGACATCCAAGCCACCATCTGGTTTTCTGGACCCCAAATTAAGCCCTGACTTTAACAGTAGCTATGTTTCCATCCAAACATGCGAATGAACTTGTGCGCAAAACTGGATTATCACATAAAAGACGTGCGAATAAAGTGGCGTTTCCATCCAACGAGTCAAAGCGAACAAAATCGCCACTTCCTGATTAACTGGCAGCAAATATCAACAGTAAAAACAGAATTTGCTGCAGTGGAAGAAGCTGCGTGAATCTTTTCTTCATTTAATAAACGACTCATTTGATCTCAGATGGCAATCCTGACACACAGTGAACGCGCAATGGCATTTGAAGGTGTCAGACGCTCTTGAGGTCATTAATAATACAATAACACTAATACTGAGATGGTTGAGGCATTTTAGAATGACCAAAGCAACAGTTCAGATGTTTTACAATGTGCTCAGCCTGCTGGTTTGTCCATTCACACACATTTTTATCATCACATGATCTCTTATAACTAAATCACATGACCTTTTTTAATGCGCATACTGGAATTTGTTTAGTGCTTCCATCGTAGTTTATGTGCATCTTTTCTTATCCAATAAAAAGTGTATTCTACTCAGTTATACGCATACATTTTTATGCACATATCCAAAATGCACATTAAAATAGGTGGGTGGAAACATAGCTAGTGTCAGCCTTGCTTTGAGACACTACCAACCCCCAACTAATTGTGTACAGTTTCTTGATACAAGTCCAAAAGCACAGTGTCAAAGTGAGATTGGCAGAACACAGAGACTGAAAGCCTCAGGTCACAAAAGCAATTAAATGTTCATATGCTGAGCCCTGTAGCATGAAGGGTATTCAGATAGACCTTTTAATGCGGATGGGCAGAGCAACCATTACTTATTTCTATCTTAAAACATTTGTGCCATCTCCTTCAAACAAATCACTGTACCTTTCATATTTTTCTGACAAAAAAAAAACAACACATTTATACAAATCACAAATGGCAGGTCAACTAATATTTACTTACCTTTAATATTTAATGTACATTTTTTGCCACATTTATTATTATCATTATTTCTAAATAGTAAAAGTGATATCTTTGTGTAGAGATTTGTATAGTGTAGAGATTTTGTAAACCTTAGACCTTGAATGAAAGAACACTGAAATCTATAAGTGAAAACTTAAGTTAACAGTTTAGTTGCTAGCAGCGTTGCCAGACGTACAATAATTATCATATTTGTATGATAATTTCGACTTCTGTATGATCAATAATGAAAAAAATCCTATAATGTACAATAATTTCAGAAGTTTATGGCATTCAAAATGAATTTCATTGTAATCTTAGG
>NC_079435.1:15929600-15952100 GCF_903798145.1 Danio aesculapii | reverse complement strand
TTTTTGAAGTGTTTATATTTTATTAATATTTATTTGTTATTTCATACATTTTTAATTAAAAAATTTGCCATTAAGTTCTAAATAAGTGAGAAATACAATTACAATTGAATGAGTAAACTGTATAGTCTACTTTTAAATGTAAAAAAGGTCAAATTAAATATTTTTATTATTTATATAGGATATGAGATAACTTATATCGTGATCAGTCATGTCGCCCAGCCATGCGCTGATGTAGGTGTTAAATTCTTCTCAAAATTTTTGTCTAGCCTAGCACAGGTACTGATAGGATTTTCATCAATGAAAATGATTACTCACAGACACAGTATTTTACTTCAGATATAATTCACATTGCGTTTAACAGAAATTACTCAATATTCCCTTGGATAACTGTTCCCGTCAATGATAAAAACGCATTTATAGCATTTTAAAGCTGTTTTATATTAGATGAGATCATTAATAATAAAACCCCATTCATGAAATTTTAATAATAATGTCAATAAGTGTTTGACTTACTCTGCGGATTCCACTTCGAGGTCCATGTCTGCGGCTCTGTCTCTCCGTCTGGATGCGACTGCCTGTATTCTCTCCTGCTCGTCTTGTGTTGGTCCTCAGACACGTGATCGCCGTGTGTCCGCGACCGCCCAAAACACGTGCTGTTGTATTTATTGCTCCCACGTCTGAGATCGCAGAAACCTCTCGCAAATTGTTGCGGATTTTTGGGAGGGCGGATTAATGACGCATGTGGAGGAATTAATGAGAAAAAACCCGCAACGTTGCCATCAGGTGTCGAGATCTCGTGCCGGCAGATGATGCTGCATCGAGACATAAAGCTGATGTTTTTTTAAGCGGCACAAACAATATGTTGTTTATCCTAATTTATAGACCAAAATGAGGATGTACCGATTACCATTGTATTTAACAAATGATAAATCACTGGTCTAATATCAATAGACGGCAATTTGCCAGAGTTTTTACAATCCTTGCAGCACAGAAATCTATTTTTAAATACAGGTGTCTCACTCCTGTGTGAGTCTTGGCAAGCCTTTTAAACATTTATGCAAAAAAAGGAGAGAAAACCCTAAAAATGCAGCACTTTTTCTTTAATGGAACATTTAAAGCGGTATTTTACCCTCATAAAATATAAATTGTCATCATTTGCTCACCCTTTACCGGTTGAAAACCGGTTTGAGTTTCATTATTCTGTCCAACATGAATGAGTTTGAATTATGTTGGTACCAGGCAATGGCACCCATTTTTTCTTTCTACTGTGTAAGCCAATGTGTGCCAGCAAAAAACATTCAGCATGTGTTAAACAAAACAATAATATAAAAAAATAAAACTCAAATGAGGAAATTATCAACTTCAGGTGAACTATGCCTTTAAAGAGCACCCATGACCCAACGTTTTACAAAACTATTTTCCTAAAAGGTTTGAAATTTAAACTCAAAACATTTACATTGTGTAATAGCAAAATGTAAATTTGAATGGTAGCCAAAATAAGGTATTATCCTGTGCATGCCTTTACATGTAAACAAACTGCTGCTGTCTAATACTCTAGTCTAGGTAAAACATTTGCTTTAATCAGGTTCTGGAAAGTCTAAATGAACTTTGTTTGAAATGAAGGTTCAGGCTGTTCTACTAGTTAATTTCACTTCATTTCAATAAGCATTAACAAAGTTTGACCAATCAACATTTAAAAATAATTAAATATTTAAATTAATGCAGCCTTCTGCTCATAAGGAACCGTAGAGGACAACAGTGTTTTGCCATGCCTCTAGTGCCCACAATTGCTAGCTGATGGTGTTGCCCCCTTCTGATCACAGTTAGAATAAACTTGCTCTGTTGGACAATGAAAGGAATAAAGAAATGTACTTGAGTGCTTGGAAATAAGGGGAGCGATGTGTTGCGTTCATACATCTATTGCCTAGAAAAGACATTTTAAAACTAAATATTATCAAATGTACATGAAGGTTATGTTTTATATATTTATTATGTAGACACCTGACTGAATTCATCTTGTTCATCAGATATTATATACATCCTATACAAGTTATGACTGTAAACTAATTGAATAACGCTTGTATAGTCAGAACAAAACGTAAAGCCTAACAGGGCAAATGGAAACCAGACCACATATAGAATGTTTCAAAAAATCATCTTTTATTTGTGAGGGACACGTCTCACTTCTGGCTTGACTCTGACTTGGATGTGGAGGCTCTCAGAGAGGAGAGACGGCGTCTCTTAGCAATCTGTTCTTGACGTTTCTCCTTGGCCTCCTACAAGAAAAGCACACATATTCAGATTTTTACATTATTTTCAGGCACACAGTTTGTGCTATTTACATTGAAGTACTTGCCTAAACTTTCAACCCAAATACTTTGACATACAAATGGTTAAACCATAAAAGCTAGCTTAAACTTTAAGAAAGCTCAATCAATTCGACTTTTCACAAAAAGAAACTGGTTGCGTACCTTCATTCTCTTGGCCAGCAGTTTGGTGTATTCTGCGGCTGCCTCCTTGTTCTTCAGTGTGCGCTGCCTCTTAAGAGCGATGCGTCTGCGCTTGTGCTGCAGCACACGGGGTGTAACCAGACGCTGAATCTTAGGGGCTTTAGTCCTGGGCTTCTTGCCTGTCAGAAAGCATGATCAACCATAAGTCTGTGGACATACTTCAAATCCTTATGATTATGGTCTCCATAATCTAGCTGAAAACCAGTGAATGAAACTGATGTAGCCGAAAATAAGGCAAAGTCTTCTCAACTGACTTTTACCAATTATAACTAAAGACAGATGGAGTACATTTCAAAACTTTGGCCCAGACACTTACAAACTAAGCCTCATTTTATATTTTTTAATAAAGTGTTTTAAACTTACAACTTTGTCTAACTGTAATGCTAAAACAATACTAACTTGAGTCATGTTCTTGTGGTCGACTACTGTCTTCAGTGCTTAGGAGCTGTACTATTCAGTCCACTAGCCTGCACATCCTTTTAATGCACTTACATGAGCAAAATGAGGTCTGCACTCCCAAATTTGTGTTAAAAGCATTTAAAATTACAGGATTTCCATTCATGCATTACCTATCATAATGCAACTTTTATAAGAGTAGTGAAATCATGGAACAGTCCAAGTCTAAGCATCTGAGAGATGTCTTACAGAATAGATGCTCAGCACTGCCGCCTAGTGTAGAGTGCACATTATAGGAAATTTACAAGTAAAAAGTACATTTAGCTGGGTGATTCATGAAAATTAAATGGCAAATGCTTCAATTAAGCAAAGCAGCAGTTGTCATGCACATCTTGTCAGGGAAACATTGTTCACTGATAAAATTACATTGATTCTATTTGCAATTTCAAAACATATTTCGCAAAACCATAGTTGAAAAAAAAGGAAAAAAAAAAAAGGATGTACTGGAGATGTATAATAAACTATTACTGACAATGCACACACACACACACACACACACGATTAATCCTCCAGCACTATTAATGTTATATACAATTTTACTCTGATCATCTCTCAAAAAGAAATCCATTTATAAAAAACCCTTCCAAAGCATTGGAATAAAGAACATTTTAGACTCGGTACACAATGTACTACAAAGTTTGACAGAGCATAGCAGTACAACCAGCCCCTAATAACATGAACAGGTTGTTATCCGGTTAGCAGCTCCACTGTTACTTTAGGCACCGCAATGTCCCCCCTTTAAGCTACTGACCAGTCAAAAAGGGTCTGCTAGTGTGCCACAAAATAAATAAAAATACAGATTTGGGGAAAAAACAAAGCAAAAAAAACTAAAACAAAACAAAAACATTGTGACTTCAAACAGTTTGCTCACTTCACATTATGAAAACTACTGCGTTAAGACAGCCGTACCTTCTTTAGTGAGGGGTCTCCTGACCACATACTGCCTGACATCGTCCTCTTTGGACAGGTTGAAGAGCTTGCGGATCCTGCTAGCCCTCTTGGGTCCCAGACGGCGAGGGACAGTGCTATCGGTCAGCCCAGGAATATCCTTCTCACCTGAAGGAAAGAGGAAAAATCTATCATTTAGATAAAGTGTGGACAATCAATACCAGTTCCCTGCTCCCATTCACAAATATAATGCAACACAATAATTATGGCAGAGCATTGCAGTACAACCAGTCCCTAATGACATGAACAGGCTGTTATCCGGTTAGCAGCTCCACTGTTACTGTTGGCACCATTTTGTCCCCCCTTTAAGCTACTGAAGAAACAAAAAGGGTCTGCTAGAGTGCCACAGAAGAAATGTTTTCATGCACATTTTACATTTTAAAAAAGCATGCATCTTAATTTGCAACAAAGCTATTAGCAACTTAGAGGTAATTTACTCAAAACGAAAACTGTCATTTACTCAACTTCCAATTGTAAAAACTTTGAGAATCTTTGTTTAGTACAATAATAAAAATAAAATAAAAATAATTTGAAAAAGCTGTAGCCATTGACTTCCATAGTACTTGTTTTTCCTACTATGGACGCCAATGGTTACAGGTTAAACATTTTCAAAATATCTTTTGATCCACAGAAAAAAGGAAACAAAGATTTGGAACCACCTGAGAGGGAGTAAATGTTCATATTTGGGTGAACTATTCCTTTAAAGTGAGATGACACGAGGCAACTTTGAGCAATGCTTCTGGAAAATAACGCAGTGATGCCGTTTTCCTACAGAGAACAGCCAATACATTTATACCTCAATCTGGTTGTCCCATTTACTTTCCATGTCTCACCTGCTTGGCCACTGACATTATAATCGCCTAGTCACCCAGCAACATTGCTCTAAAATTGACCTCATGTAACATGACCTTTAGTCAAGATGCTAGGCTAAATTGTTTATTCTCCTCGGAAAAGGTTCATGAGATTAACCTCTTAAAGTCAAGTGTTATTTTGGGCTTTCCGCCTGGATTTTGCCTACCCAAATTCAAAAGATTCCCAAATCAATGCAGAGGTGTAAATCCAAAAGTTTGGTATCATTTTAAAGAAAACCTTCTGAATTTTCATAAAACACTGTTGAGAGTGATTAAAATAATTGTATTTGTTGTCTGTGTTGTAATAAAAAAAATTATAATAAAAAATTTGTAAGTGTACCATTTTTAGGTTCTGTGTGGTCTAGGTTGCTGTAATTCTGGTGGTTCCTGCACAGGTCAATAATTATAGGAAAAAATAAAAATGTGTCCATCATAATCTATGCAAAAGTTATTCTATTCCAACTGATGAGAGAATGGATCCACTTATGGGGGTATTGGGCCAGTACGGACTTTTAAAAAATTAAATTCGGAAGTAAATGACGTCATGGACCCGGTACGCAGAGTTTCTAAGCAGCCATTTTCTCTTTAGTGATCCACAAAGGGTCTACAGGAGAGTCATTATTTCACATTTCTATCCTTCACTTGTTTTTCACAGCAGAATTATGAGCTCAAATGAACAGATGGAACAGCACCAACAACATGTGCAATCCTGATATCGAATATTAAATATTAGTCAAGCATACTCACCCTTCCTGACAATAACCAAGTTGAGAACACTCAGATTGGCGTCGACGATGCAGCCGCGGACAGACTTGCGTTTGCGCTCACCAGTACGGCGAGGACGGTAACAGGAGTGACCCTTGCTGAGGAGGAGACGCACACGTCCGTGGGTCAGCACACCCTGCTTCATGGGGAAGCCCTGTTTGTCATTGCCTCCGCTGATGCGCACAACGTAGCCCTACAAGAACAGATGACGAAAGTTAACATCAGCTTGAAGATTCTTTAAAGCATGTGACCACACAGTTCCACACAAAAACTGACCTAACAATAGAGATGTCACAATATTGGAATTTACCATGAGTTTGTAGTTTACTTGGAATACCTCTGTTTACTGAGTGTAACCAAACATACAGGGACACTGGAGAATTTCAAAGGCACGTCGATCAGCTGTTTTGTCTATAGGCTGACATGCTGAGATTTATCGATGGATCGCTTGTGTTAAAACGCTCCAGTGTCCTTATATCTGTGGTTACACTCAGCAAACAGTGGTGAGTTTGGTGAACTGATGACCTTCACGGCCAATCAGTCATTTCTGCTGAGCATGTGAACACAATGGCAAATCAGCAGCGTTTAAAAATGTGCTCAGTGGCGCTCAAATGTTTGACGTTTTTCAAATTTCTGTATCGATTGGTCCCGAATTCAGTATTGTGCAACCCTAACCTACACATTCAATGAAGTCCACATAAGAGTGGATTAAACAGTACGTGCCCCAATTTGCACTATTGAGTCATCAATACCAGTTGCTCAGACACATTCAGCCATACAGATTCTGTGTAGACAAAAATACAGATTTCATAGAAGTACAGCATAAGTTGGAGTTGCAGATTTGTTTTCTTAATGTATTTTTTAAACTCAGAGTACAATTCATTTCAATCAGAAGACATTCAACCTAACATTGAGAATACAGACTGGGTGAGTCAACATTAGTTGCAATAATTGAGTCTACAGATTTTGGGCTGCCCAATTGACACCCAGGCAACCAAAGTTCAGACAAAAACATTTCTATTTTAAACTCTTGACGTCTGCATCTTCAGTATTGAACTATTTGCAAGCAGTCAAATCTGGCTGATGTAATTAAATACAAGAAGAAATATTTAGGTTAGTTCATGCGTATTTATCTATTACTTTTGACATTTTAAACCTGGAACGCTCAAACAAGTCAGGCTATTTGAAGAGAGAACTTTTCCTTATTCATTGAACAACCTAATGCAGAAACTTTGACAGAGCATTGCAGTACAACCAGCCCCTAATAACATGAACAGGTTGTTATCCGGTTAGCAGCTCCACTGTTACTTTAGGCACCGCAATGTCCCCCCTTTAAGCTACTGACCAGTCAAAAAGGGTCTGCTAGTGTGCCACAAATATGTATATAGTGAGACTTTATGTATGACATTAAGACAAGTTTATAACATGCTCCCTGGTTAGTTTGTCATGTTAAAGATTATTGTTAAAGGTACCCCCAAAAATGAGGTTACCTCATTATTCACTCACCCTAAAGCAATCATCAGTGTGAGGAAAGCTTGGGGTGGAAGTAAGATTGAAGTTGGTTTTAGATTCACACATTCAGACTTGCTCCTTAATAAATTTCAGATAAGTACTGTTTGCAAATTCTAAATATGAAAATCATATTTGCAGCTGATGAGCATCAAAGTGCAATAATGTTTACGGTTAATTAAATGGTGCTAATGTTGTTTTGAAGTAATCCTTGCATACAATTTCATTTCAAATATTCAAAGTAGAGTGATAAACAGAGTGTATAATACAGGAATCAGAGAGTAAAATGTAATACTTTAAGACACTTTCCATACATTTTAAGACCTTATAACCACTTTTCAACTGAAAACACTGGCAAAAATTTTGCCTTACAGTATATTAACTAAATATTAATGTAAGAAAAAGTTACAAATCTATAAAATCTAGCTAATTCAGCAGTTTGGCGCCTGTAGAACTGCAGAAATAACGGTGTTGCCTAGGGTATTGCAGTCAACAAATCAGCAGGATGTCAAATCTAGTAGGATTTCATTGATTGCATAAACTACACAGCATCCTGATATTTGCAGATTTAATTCAGGTAAACTTAAGCACAACCATACATTTCATAATAAAAAATTATATAAAATTTAATACCCTGCAAAATACCATTTAAGACTTTGAAGGCCTTACATTTCTCTACACTGATTTATCAACTTTACTTTTTAAGACTCTGCAGACACCCTGTAAACTATATAGGGGCCGTGTCATTGAACGAATGTGCAAATATAAAACCAACTTTACCTCAATGTAAATAATGGGGTTCAACTGGACCTTAAAGAACGAATGATTTTGAAGCCTTTCAATGAATGAATTGGCTTTCTGTTGTACCCATTTTCAAAGACGGCAACTGTATGTCGTTTAAAACTATGTTCAGACTTCTAAAATGAACGTGGACTTCATCTTTTAGTGAAATGTGTGTGTGGTCTTACAGTGGAGCAAACCATGAATGGAAACCAAAGTCATTGCTGTATCTAATGTCAACGCGTGAAACCTTTAAATGCTGAAACACATAGTACATATGAGCATCTTCTTGCTTACCTTCCACTCGTCGCCCAGAGAGTCTGCAGCCACCTCTGTGGCCATGCGCTTCTCGTAGAAGATCCTCAGTTTGCGCTCATCGTCAACTTCTATCAGCTTTTGGCAGCCGGTGGCGGGGAACGAGATATTGAGCTAAACACACAAGTCAAAAGAGAGAAGAAATTAGCCTGCTGCTGTGGTTGTAAACTGTGAAACACAACCCCTGGTAAAACATTGTCTCAGTCAGAATGGTGAGGTCTACATCTGACACGTCTCTGCTAGCTAGTAACAGCTAAAGCTACAGCGCAGTTGATGTTAGACACTCCTGAACAAAAGTACTAACGTTTTGATTGCGGTTTACACCAATTGCGGTTGTATACTAATCACCCGAACCTTGTGACATATTTAAAGTTGTCTAACATAATATAGCATGTCTGTACCGGGCGCTGCCATGTTGCCGCACATCCACGGCCGCTCGCCTAGCCTAACAACATCAACGTCCATCCTTCATTCTGTTTGGGACAAACTCGACTAGCGAGAGCCCATCGAGTGATTTTGAGACTGTACCATGCAATCCGTGTTATATTTTGAAGACAGGGTGTATTATTCAAGTTTAAAGGCGCTATTTTAGTCCCCCTACCTTCATGATGGAGGACTTTCTCGCTTGGAGTCCACCACGGAAAAGAGAGCGGATATCCGACTCGTAGTCTCACATAGACCTCCGGGTTATCGCGAGAACACACTGTGCCGTTTAAAACTGCAAGCGCTTTTTACTACACGACAAAACTTTACATTTAAGCATTTTAGTATGAAAAAAAAACTACAGGAAGTTCACGATTCACACAAGATAGAACATAAAAGTAATCTATTAGTATTTAAATTATACTTATTTTAATGTTGGGCGACACGGTGGCTCAACGGTTAGCACTGTAGCCTCACTGAAGGTTGCTAGTTCGAGTCCCGGCGGGATCAGTTGACATTTCTGAGTGGAGTTTGCATGTTCTCCCCGTGTTCGTGTGTGTTTTCTTCTGGAGCTCTGGTTTCCCCCACAGTCCAAAGACATGCGCTATAAGTGAAATTAAACTAAATTGTCTGTAGTGTATGAGTGTGAATGAGTGCTTATGTGTGTTTGCCAGTACTGGGTTACAGCAGGAAGAGCATCTGCTGTGTAAAACATATGCTGGATAAGGTGGCGGTTCATTCCACGTAAATAATTGTAATTTTAGACTTGTATACTTTGATTTAATATGAAGTAAAAAACTTTACTCATCAGGGGTCACCACAGTGGAAAAGTTTTGTACTTCATATTAAATCAAAGTATACAAGTCTAAAATTACAATTATTTAGTCTTTTGGAGCTGCATTGTGAACCTTAAATACATAAACAGTTGTTGAGCTGCAAGTCAGAGCTGAAAAACAGCCTAATAGTATTTTTATTTCTGCTCAAAATTAAATTGACATAAATGAGACAGGGTGTATCCTAATTTGTGAAAAAGCGGTAATACACATTTATTTGCTTTGATTCTAAAAAAAAACCAACTCAATTTATGTTTAGTTTTCCTTTTTTCATTGAATATCCTCTAATTAAATTATGTTTTCCTCAAAATTTACCCGGTCACATCAAAAAGATCAGTCTGGTTTATGACATGCACAACTGGATTAAATTATCATCTTGAGTAGGCTATGATGACGTGGGTTTTCTGAGGAATGGCCGCTCCAGGATGGAGTAACACATATTCTTTCTGATGTCTTTATGATTATAATAAAGTTGAAGGTTTGAGAGCCTAGGTTATATGATGACTAGTGGTTCTCAAGCATTTTCAGCCCCACGAATCCTTTTGCACCCCCCAACTACCCCCCTCCCCTGCCCCCGAATTAATTTTTGTGAGATGTCAGTTGAGTTGACATGATTTCAGTGCTTCAATCAATTGATCAAATCTTCCAGCGCAGTGTTCACTGTGGTCTGCTCTCACTGGATTCCATACTTTGTGTACGAGTCATCACATTTACATGCTAGGCTCTTCTGTATTAACCCTTTCAGCTGAGGGTCTAAATTTATCTAAAGATTAATCCGTTTTAAAGAGTTTTGTCATTCATCAGCCTGTTCATGGCTAAGAGTTAACCGTACTGTCTTTGCGGCCCCCCTAGCGCCACCTGGCGGCCCCCAGTTTGGTTTGACAACCTCTGTCTTAGTGTCATTCCACTTCAGAGTAAAACTGGAATAGTATGAGTGATTGTTTTTCTGTATGCCAAATGATTTGTTTCTTTAGGATCTGCCCAGCCAGGTCAGAGGTCACGGAGACCTCTTGAGTGGACCTGGACCCTTGAAGAATTAGAAACAACTGTTCATATTGTTATTTGCTAATGTGTTAATTATGTCTAAAAGATATTTGCCATTTAATGTGCTAAATCTTTTAAAGTTAATTCCTTTGTATGTAAGCTGTTGGTTCAGGATGTAGTTATACTGGTTTTTAAGCAGTTTTGAAAAAGATGGTTGAGAGTATACTGAGCCTTTGGTGAGAAACAGATACTTTGAGTTTGTGTGTGTTCTAATCCTTTGTGGTAAACCAGAGCACCTAGAGGAAACCCACACGAACACGGAGAGGACATGCAAACTCCACTCAGAAATGGGGGCTCGAACCAGCAACCTTCTACTCTGAGGCGCCGGTGCTAACCACTGAGCCACCATGCCACCACACCATTTAAAAAAAACTAGCTGGTTAAATAAAAGAAACTTTAAGTCATGGGTAGCATAGTGGTGCAGTGGGAAGCGTTTTTTTCCTCACAGCAAGAAGGTCACTGATCCGAGCCTCGATCAGTTGGGATTCTGTGTGGAGTGATGATGGTCCAGGATCAACATTAGTGAATTTACACTTTAAATGATGAAGATGGTCCAGGATCAACATTAGTGAATTTACACTTTAAATGATGAAGATGGTCCAGGATCAACATTATAGGCAGTAACAATGCCTGTTGAAGGGTTAAAACAAGAAGAAAGTTGTAGTACTAAAAATAAACTTGTTAAAAAAAAGAAAGCAAGATTTTTCCCTCATATTTTAGGGATAAATGTAATTACTTATTTGTTGGAGCACTTTAACTATCATTAACCAAATACATTCAATATGACAATGTAGGCTACTAAAGTGAGCTCTACGACAAATAAAAACCCAATTCAGGTGTTTAAAAAGAGTATTTTATCATGTTTGATTTGCAAACTCATCTGAAAACAAACCGGAAGAACGAAAACGGATAAACCTACAGCACAGACGGGCAGTGAAGCTTCATGAAGCGGATTTCGTGAAATTGGCGTGGCTCGTCAGTATTGAACTGACCTTGGTCAAATACAAACAGCTACACCTTGACATTTTTATCTGCATCTCAATTGGATGTTAAGTATTATTTACTATGTAAAGGAAGAATTCTATGATGAAAAGCAAAGTAATGTCAGCTAATTCGGAAACGTCCGCTAGCTCTGCTAACATTACAAATAATGGATATTTATTCAGTCAAATCCAAATGTGCTTATCCAATAGATAAATAAATATACATGCTGTGCTATGTAGAATAAAAAGAGTTAAGTATTGAGGTAATATACTATTTAAAGGAAAATAATCTGACTCTATAAGCACGTGCTACAACTAACCCTCTATCAGTTACAACTTGCCCCGCAGGTGGGGTAAATAGTCAAATTTTTACGCATAAGTTCATAACCTTATTTTGTTCTCAAGTAAATGTATCTTGGATGTTAAGATATTTGTATGGTGGGGAAAAGAGAAAAATACAGAGTAAAAGATTAATGAAATTACATTAAGTCTGCTCCTAAATATTGTCCCTTTTGTGAAGAAATAAAAACAGAAAGTTTTAGGACAAATTTATTTGGTAGTTTGACAGCAACACATGTAATTAAAATAAAAAGATTCTTTGTATCTAAATCTTTAGACTATTTTATCAGCTGAAAAATGATGTATAACCAATTTTCACACAGAAATTGCTTGTAAATTCCATAAATCGCAGGTAAGGTAATAAATATTTTATTTTGGTCCTTTTACTCCAGCTGTCTTTGTTTTACGCAGCAGATGCCCTTCCAGCTGCAACCCAGTACTGAGAACCCGGTCTTTGGGCTGTGGGGGAAACCGGAACACCTGGAGGAAACCCACACCAACACAGGGAGAACATGCAAACTCTACACAGAAATACCAACTGGCTCAGCCGGGACATGAACCAGCGACCTTCTTGACATGAACCAGCGACCTTCTTGCCATGAGGTGTCAGTGCTGACCTCCGTGCCACCCCTTTACTTTCACAGTGTATAATAGATTTTTTGGCACTCATATGTGTTTAATATCTTGAAACCCAGAATCACCATCTCATCTTTTTAATTTTCTGCATTTTGATTAGTTAAGTATGTTCCTCCCCTTTCCTTCAGAAGTGCTGATCCGTGTCAGGATTAGCAAATGTAAAAGTCGTCTTGAGGCTGCGCCAGACTCAAATATGCACTCAAGAGTCTGTCAAATCATCCAAACTACTAAAGCCTCTGTCCCTGTGTATCTGTCAGATCAGATTGACAGTCGCAATGAAGAAAACAAAAGATGGGTTTCGGATCACCAGTCCACATTGATGCATCTCAGAAGTAGACAGCTGATAGAAACATGAGCAGCACCTTTAATTGAAAAGGTCAGTTTCTCATTGATTTTTCTAATTGAATTGACATGCTCTGTTCAAGGTACAACATTGGTCTTTATCAGTGATGAAAATCAACTCTTCCAGGACTTGAAGTCATCAGGGCCTGTAAATATCACTGTACGGCCTCAGAGCAGATCTCCTGTACTAATGCAACTGACAGAGCTCATAACAGAAATGTGATTTGACATCTTTCATTCAGGGGTGGATTTTAAACAATAAGCAAGGTAAGCGGCCGCTTAGGGCCCCCAATACATATCTAGAAGTATAAATTATACCTTTAAACTATATATAACATCATTTTTTACCATATTTTGTATGGTGAGAGTTAAATTAAATTTTAATGTAATTAAATATAATTTAATATCCAATGAAATATAATATTATTCTAATAATGTAATGTTATGTATTAATAATAATATCACAAAATAAAATATCCATCATGCAGAAGTCCAGCAGTCAAAATTTTCTAACATTTTTCTTAAAACGTTATCTAAAACATTATTATAACATTCCTTGCACATGACGTTAATGTTAATGTTTATCAACATTACAGGAATGTTATAAAATATAATCTTTCAGAACGTTACGTGCTAACACTTACACAACTTTTAAGAAATGTTATGGAAAGTTCTGAGAACATTCCTTGTTAGCTGGGATATTTTAATTTCTGAAATGCGCAGGACTTACAGAAAGATTCATGACCACTTGAATGATTGTGAGTGAATTTATAACTAGTGTAAGCATAGAAACAACCATTAATTTATATGTTTTTTTAATCTTTATTGAAACACACATTGTGTTCCAACTTTTGCAGACAGTTTGTGGCTTGTGTACATGACAGACAATGTCGTAAAATCTCCAGAAATAAAAATTTACACTCGTCTGACTGGTTGGATTGGCAGTGAGGTGTGCAGTTTGAGTAGCTTAACTGTGCGTTTGTCTGTTGGTATGCAGACACACCTGTTTCCAGAAGGTCGTCACTTCATAGTGAAGCTGTCCTACACGCCATACATTGAGCGGAGCTGAACGCAGCCAAAAAACAACATCGGATAAGAAAAGCAGAGACAACAGGTTAGTTTTTAAAGGTGTGTGTGTAAATTTAATCATAAGTGAATTAGCCTTTTAGATTGTATTAAGATCTATTCATCTACTCTATGTGTGTGTGTGTGTGCATGTAAGAGTTTGAGTGCTATTTTATGTACTTATACTTTTTATATAATGTGTGAAATACTGACTGATATCACATATTTCCATTGGCTTTGAAACACTACATTATTATTATACTTGTTTACACACTCTCCATATGGCGAGGCTGTCAAACATCTGTGTAATTACAGCATAATTACTGCACATTTTGTGAAGCGTCTGACTGTCTTTTGCTGTTGATTTGCTGTTAATCTATGATAGAGCAATTTGACATGATCATAGAGTATTTTCTGGCTCTCTTTTATTAGATTGTTTAATTCTTATGTAAGACAGTTCTGAGAACATTCCTTGTTAGCTGGGATATTTTAATTTCTGAAATGTGCAGGACTTACAGAAAGATTCATGACCACTTGAATGATTGTGAGTGAATTTATAACTAGTGTTAGCATAGAAACAACCATTATTTTCCTAATTCATATGTGAATTAGCCTTTTAGATTGTATTAAGATCTATTTATCTACTCTATGTGTGTGTGTGTTTGTGTGTGTGTGTGTGCATGTAAGAGTTTGAGTCCTATTTTATGTACTTATACTTTATATAATGCGTGAAATACTGACTGCAGACACTAAGAGAAAGATGGCTGCTCCTAGATCAGTTTTTTGTATCTGTGCAGCTGGTCTGACTTCATTCCAGTGCTTCTTTTTTGGGGGGTGGAGGGGCGTCCGTTTTTTATCCATTTAATTATTTTTTCTTTAATGGAAAAATAAACATAAAAATAAGTTTTTAAAATTTCTGCTGCATGTACACTATACACAAGTGAAAAACTGTGATGTTTCAGTGTGATTAAAAATAAAAGAAAATTATGGAAAATTTTTGCAATATAAAATTAACTATTTCTATTTGAATATAGAAGTAGGATTTTTAAATGTTTTAAAATAAGCTTCTCCCGCTCACCAAGGTTGCATTTATTTCATCAAAAATACAGTACAAATTGTAAAATTTTGAAATGTTATTGCACCATAACATAACTGTTCAAAAGTAGTTTATAATTTATTTTAATAAGTTATTCCAGTGATTTTAAAGATGAATTTTTTTAAGCTTCATTACTCTAGTCTTCAGAGTAACATGATCCTTTATAAATCACTCTACTATTAATTATTTATTATTATTATTAATGCTAAAAGTAATAAAAGCAATAATTACTGGAGTAATAATTTCATTTGAAACTACATACAATATAAGAGAACAGTTATTTAAAATTGTAATAAATATTTAACAATTTAACAATGTTTCTACATTTAATACATGCCACCTTGATGACAGAGTAAATTTCTTTAAAAGAAAAAAAAACATGAAAAAAAAAACTGACCCCAAACCTTTGACCGGTAGTGTATATTTAAAATTTTTTTATTTATTCCTGTGACTCAGAGCTGCATTTTAGCATAATAATGTCAGTTTTCCCTCTCACATGGCCCTTCAGAAATCACCTATGCCGATTTGATGCACAGTAAATATTTCTTCTTCTTGCCGGCAGCTAGCTCTCTGCATCTCTCACATGGTCGCCCACTGAAGCTAAGCAGGGCTGAGCCCGGTCAGTACCTGGATGAGAGATCACATGGGAAAGATAGGTTGCTGCCGGAAGTGATGTTAGTGAGGCCAGCAGGGGGCGCCCAACCTGCGGGCTGTGTGGGTCCTAACGCCCCAGTATAGTGACGGGGACTCTATACTGCTCAGTGAGTGCCGTCTTTTGGATGAGACGTTAAACTGAGGTCCTGACTCTCTGTGGTCGTTAAAAATCCCAGGATGTCCTTTGAAAAAGAGTAGGGGTTTAACCCTGGCATTCTGGCCAAATTTGCCTACTGGACTCTGTCCATCATGGCCTCCCATCCCTATCATAATTGGCTTTCACCACACACTAATTCAGCTAGTGTGAGGTTTGGCGCAATATGGCTGCCATTGCGTCATCCAGGTGGATGCTGCACACTGGTGGTGGATGAGGAGATTCCCCCTAATGTGTACAGCGCTATATAAATGTAAGGAATTATTATTATTATATCCTTTGACACAAATTAAGGCTTATCTATTCTGGAACAACATTCATTAAAGTCATAAATAAGACCTTAAAGGCATTCATAATGTTACACAATATTTCAATTAAAAGCTGAAAAGACTCACCAAACTCACTCCTGAAAATATCTTTTCTATTAAACTATAAAATGGTTCTTTCAAATTGTAATAACATTTCACAATGTCATTCCCTGTAAAAATAAATGCTGGGGTTTACACAAGTCCTTCATTTTGTCACAACACAAATTGATTAAGTTGTTTTTGCAAGTTTCAGAGGATTGCTGTTAATATAGTATTGCTTTTAATATGTTTCTCAAAAAGATATAATAAAGATAAAAAATAAAATAAACACAGAGATGGGGCTGAGCATTGAAAAACTTCAAAACATGAAAAACGAATCTATATCCAAACTTCACAATCTTTTAGACACTTTTAAAAGAAAGATAATAACCAAACAAAACAAAAAAACCCATATGCTGCTATTTTTGTCCTGTGGAACACACAAGATAATTGCTTTAAAGAATTGTGATAAAACTTTATAATGAGATTTCATTTGTTTCCATTATTAAATGTTATTAATGTGAACTAAAAATGAAAAATACATAAAAAGTTATGTAAAAAGCAATTACTTAATAAAGTGAGTACACCCTTTGCCTTAAAAATGACAAGTTGATTTTACTTAAAAAATGTAAGTATTTCTGTTGTAACTTAGAAATGTTAAGTTCACTTAACTTAATTTTTATAATTATGCACGTAGTTCATTTACTTAATAATTTGATGACAATGGGTTTACTCACTTTTTCAACTATAATTACTTTTTACAGTATAAAATTGCCTTAACTGTATTAAGTAAAGGATCTATGTGCCTAATTGTAAAAAAAAAATACATTAAGTGAACTTAACAGTTCTGAGTTACAACAGAATTACTTAAATGTTTGAAGTAAAATCAACTTTGGATTTTTTTACGGAGATGGATTTACTTACTTTTTTAAATTAATCGCATTTTACAGGGTACACTGTAAAAAGTAATTAGTTACTTAAAGCGAGTAAACCAATTGCCTTAAAAGCAACAAGTTGCCTTTACAAAAATAATGCAAGCAAGCCCATTATAACTTGGAACTGTTAAGCTGACCTAATTTTTAATTACACTTATTGTACTCACGTTTTTAAAGTCAACTAATCTTTTTTTACTTTGTCAGACTATTTTAGCACGTCTGTTTTCAAATTACGCAATTATTACAATATTACTTATTTGGTTCTTCATTAAGTCTATAAAATCTACAATTATAGTGTTGAATTGAGAAGACACACTGGAGTCTGGAAGAGCAGATTTATTTTAGTTACTGTCATTTATAGATACAGAAAAGCTGGGAAAAAACAAATATAATAAATGCGTATTGGAAAAAGTGATTAGTTTACTTTTATTTTAAAAAAGTGAATAGAATTTGCATAATTATAAAAATTTAGTCAACTTAACAGTTTCAATTTACAATGGGTTTACTTACATTATTTTTGTAAAGGCAACTTGTTTCGTTTAAGGCAAATGGTTTACTCGCTTTAAGTAACTAATCACTTTTTACAGCGTAGTTAACTTAATTGTGTTGATTTGAATTGTTCATTCAACTCACTTTAAATAAGTACTTTGAACAACCAGCAAAAATAATGTTTTGAGTGTTGATTTTACTTTGTTTTTCAGAAAGATATAAATAAACGCATTAAAAAACATGAAAAAAATTATCTATATCTAAACTTCACAATCTTTAAGACACATTTTTAAAAGAAAGATAATAACCAAACAAAACAAAACAAAAGCCTAAGTTATTTACTCACCTTCATGTTGTTCCAAACCCATGTGGTTATTTTTGTCCTGTGCAACACACAAGAGAATATTTTTAAAGAATTGTCATGACACTTTGTAATGAGATTTCATTTGTTCACATTTTTAAATGTTACTATTGCATTTATTAAGCATTAATAATTAAACTTAAATAGTTAAAATTAAAAATAATTAACCCCCCCCCCCCCCCCCAAAAAAAAAAACAAAAAACAAAAAACAAAACACAAATTATGTTGATTCAACTCACTCTAAATAAGTTCTTTGGACAACCAGCAAAAATAATGTTTTGTGTGTTGATTTTACTATGTTTTTTTTTAGAAAGATGTAAATAAACGCATTAAAACATGAAAAAATAATCTATTTCGAAACTTCACAATCTTTAAGAGACATTTTTTAAACAAACATCTGTGGTCTGACATGTTGGAGACAGTGTGTCTGAATTTCTGTGTGTTTTTTCGTCTTTGCGCCTTTAGGTGTACGATGTCATTTCCTGGTGAATTCCTGTCAGAGGAGCAGTTCACCTGTTCCATATGCCTCGACATCTTCACCAATCCCGTCTCCACGCCCTGCGGCCACAGCTTCTGCTCCTCGTGCATTTCCTCCTACTGGGAGGGCCAAGGAAAGACTTGCTTCTGCCCTCTGTGCAAAGAAAGCTTCCGCAAGCGCCCCGATCTCCACGTCAATCACACGCTCAAGGAGATCACGGAGCAGTTCAAGCGGATGGCAGAGACCACAGTCAGCGTGCCTAAAACTGCTACAGATTCAGCTCCAAACCCATTCTCTGCACCGAAGCCTGGAGCGCAGCAAAGACCAGTTGAGCTGCCCAAAGGCCTGTTCCAGGAGATGAGGACCCGCATGCAGAGATCTTCATCAACATCTTCGTCCAGTGAGCCTGTAGCATCCGGCGATCCTCAGTCATTCCCCAATGTCAAAATGCCGAGACGAAACTTTAGCATGACCGCAGCGGGATCTAACGGGCCGCAGTGTCCCAAACATGGCTACAGTTTGGAGCTGCTCTGCAAGACTGACCAGATGTGTATTTGCGCAGTGTGTGCAGAGAGCGAACATTACGGCCATACTGTCACGGAGGCCAAGAGAGAGATGAATATCAGGAAGGTAAACACATTTATACAGTTGAAGTCAAAATTATTATTATTATTTTTTCAAATATTGCTCAAATTATGTTAAACAGAGCAAAAAAACTCTCACAGTATTTTCACAGTATTTTTTCTTCTGAAGAAAGACTTATTTGTTTTATTTCGGCTAGAATAAAAGCAGCTTTTAATTATTTAAAAAACATTTATGGTCAATTAAATTAGTTTTCTTAAGCAATATTTTTTTCGATAGTCTACAGAACAAACCATCATTATATGACTTGCCTAATTACACAAACTTACCTGATTAACCTTGTTAATAAGCCTTTAATTGTCACTTTAAGCTGAATACTAGTACAGGGTTTCTGCAGGGTCTTAAAAAGGATTAAATGTCTTCAATTTTAAAATCCAATATTTAGGCCTTAAAAAGTCTTAAATTTACTGAAATATTGTGTTGTAGGACTTCTACATCTTTTTTAAGCAGGTCTTAATTTTCCTTTGTTCGTGTATTGCTATCAAATCTGGCCAAAACCCATACAATCATCAACAATCATCTCAATAAAACTTTTTATTTAAAAAGGTCATTTTTAACTTTATATATCAGAATGGTTTAATTATTTTCTTACAATAACATTTGTTTAAAAGTTCTCCATGTATTTACTGCTGAGGACACTGACCTGGACAGATTGTTGTGCATAAATTTAGTTTATTATAGTTTTTAAAACTTTTAAAACATTTGTTCATTTTTCTTTTATTTTTAAAGAAAGTTTATGTTGTATAAAAGAGCATGGATACAACTAGAGCTTGCTTGTTTTTACACAATTTTTAAAATATTTTGCTAAATATTTTGCTAAAAAATAAAAATGTTTAATATTAATTTATTATTGTATTATTCAATGTATTAAATTATAATATTTTTTTATGAATAGGGCAAATGAAAATCCTTTCCATCTGGGCCATTTGAAAAATCTTTGTCTTTAGCCCTTTATGGGTCTAAAATTCTAAATGTCTTTAAAATATCTTAAAGTCTTAAATTTAACTCAGTGAAACCTGCAGAACCCTGTAGTATCTTGAAAAATATCTAGTAAAATATTATGTACTGTCATCATGGCAAAGATAGAAGAATAAGTTATAAGAAATGAGTTATTAAAACTATTATGTTTAGAAATGTGTTGAACAAATCTTATTTCCGTTAAACAAAACTTATAGAAAAAAATGCTCAGTATTGTCTGTATTTGTTTATGTACAGCTTCATTTTGTATCTCTGCTCAGTCTCAGTTGCGGATCCTGGAGGTGGAGCTTCAAGGATTGATAACAGTCAGAGAGAGAAAGATAGAGGAGATCCAGACATCACTTGCTGAAATTCAAGTATGTGTGTATATGGCATGCTAAAGATTTAAAGTCTGTACGGAATCAAAATTTACAATGTTTATTTCCAGCACACACCGAGTATGGTAACATCAACACCAATAATCCACGATTAAGACAATACTCTGATTAAGAGTCTACCATGTAAACAGACGTTTTTGATTATTTAAGGTCATATTCGAACTAAACAGTAATGGAATTAAGACATGTGGGGTATTCCCTTTTCAGTTACATTATTGAAGCACTGTACAGACATGTAAACACCTCAATGAAACTTTCGCCGCATTTTGCGACAGGACAGTCTATACACACACGGCTGTTTGACACTATTCTCTGCACCTACCAAGTCAGCGAAGGAGCACAGACACCTGCATCACCAGATGCGGAGGTTTTTTTGTTTCCCATTCGGTGTGCAGTACCAAATTCCAATAAAACAACACTCTTCCAGCAGTTTATACTCACATCCAATATCTCGTTTGTCACAGGGGGCATGAATGAGATGTTCCTGAATGAAAGTGAAAGTGGCAAACTGCAGTTAAAGTTAACAAATTATAAATGAAACTCCCAAAATTACACGAAACTTCACAGAAAATGTGGATTCTAACTTTGACCATTTGCTTCCATGTTTGAAGTGGTGGTCCTTCTCTGATGATGTCAGTTTGACAACAATAGTTTTAACCACGCCCCTCATACCGTTAGTTTGCTATGAGGGAATTAAGCTACGGTCACACCGGGCTTTGTGTGTGCGAAATTCTGTCGTGCGGCGCTGCGAAAAGGGAGCGGGATTAGACAAGATGATTAGACATTAAAAAAAGCCAGCGATTGCTTCATGTTTTACATTTCTGCCCAGAGAGGTCGTGTTTTGATCCTTGATTAGTCTCATGCAGTCAAGTGATGCGATTTCGCAGGTCAGAGTTCACCAAGCTTGAACTTTGCACCGCAGCAACCTTGACAATGCGAAACTTGACGCATGACCCCGCGTTTCCTGTCTGACGCATTCTCGTGCGTATGAATGGAAGTCTATGGAAGGAAAAGTCAAGTGTGACCGCAGCTTTATGCTCAAAATGAAAGCTCCGCCCCTACTCAATATCCCATTATATATCAAGTATATTAATATACTGAAATAAAAGTCTTAGGAACTTCTGGTTCACACAGACATTAAAGCTTATGTCTCAACCTCAATTCCTGGAGGGCTGCAGCGCTGCTTAGTTTTTTGCTCCAACCCTAATCAAACAAATCTGATCCAACAAACGAAGGTGTTTGTGACTCTTTGGAACGCCTCAATTAGATGGATCAGCTGTGTTTAATTAGAGTTGGAGCAAAACTCTGCAGAGCTTTGGTTGGTTGAGACCTATGCTTTAAAGAATAACCAAAAAATGTAACGTGTCATTATTTACTCACTTTCATGTTGTTCCAAACCCATATGCTGTAATTTTTGTCTTGTGAAACACAAAAGAGGATGTTTTGAAGAACTGTGAAAACACTTTATAATGAGATTTCATTTGTTACCATTATTTAAATGTTATTAATGTCAACTAACAATGAAAATATAATCATTTATATTAAATATTTGTGTTTTGGTAAATAAATGCTAAAAGATGAGTTAATAGTGTAACATATGAACTGTTCATTGTTAATGGTAGTTCATGCATTGAAAAGTGTTATTGCTAAGTCTTTAAGACTTCTACAAATTGAAAAAGTTGCGTAAAAGTTGTGCAGAACAGTCTACAGAGGAGGTTATTGTATAGTGAAATTTCACAGACTAAAAAGCCGATTGTCAGTTGTCAATAGTGTATTGTAGAATGAAGCACAGCTCACACGGAGGTCACTTTCAAACCAAGCAGATTTCTGACTGTCTACATAATGAATAATAAACCTGTTGCTTGGGAAAACTCTTCATCCTCATGTGCAAATGACATATTGTGTGGATACCAATAAAAAAACAGCCACTCTACGAACAACTGTGAAATTCATCTGCAGTCTTCTAAAGCCACACACGCTTTGTGACCCAAACAGAAATCCAAATAAGGCAATATACACATATGTACAGTATATTTATTAGAGTATTTATTATATTTGAATGTGCGTAATTCTAATTCACATACTGTATCCGTTTAACATTATCCGTTGAACATTTCTATTTGTAAATGGTTGCTTTTGCAATATTTTGAAATACACTCACAAGCCACTTAATTAGGTACACCTGTCTAA
>NC_079435.1:15832100-15922100 GCF_903798145.1 Danio aesculapii | reverse complement strand
TGAAAATGTTCGTCTGATTTATGTACAATGCAGTTTGTACAGTAATATTTTCTGTCTTTTATTAGATATATTATATGAAAGACTGGCTTTGTTTACCAAATAAAGTGGATCTAATTGGATTTGCATTTTAAACACTGAATAAAAGTTAAAAACATGTTATTTTTTATTTCACATGTTAAGGTTTTAGTTATGATACTCCCAAAATGATTCCCCAGAAATCCGCAGATTTCTACTGAAATTTTCCGCAGAAATAGCAAAAAACGTCCACAGATTCCGTCTGGCGCTAGTGATCAGTAAACAACAGGCTTTCTTAAGAGAATTTATCCTAGCATAAGAGAAAAAACCTTGCATACTTTGTTTTCATACTTTTTTTATACTCCAAGAAGTAACCAATATTTGAAAATTTTTCAGACATTTTCAGCCCACACTAGTTTACCTGTGATGAAGAGCTGGACAGAGATGGCTCTGACCCCAGACCCCACGGCAGGGGTGGTGCTGAGAAACGTCTCTCAGATGGTGGAGGAGGTTCGGCAAGGCCTGAGAAGACTCTCTGAGATCTGTAAGAGAAACTGCAGAAACTTTTATCAGAAGATAAAACATGATGTGATCATTAAGTCATGGCAAACTGATTTTACAGTCACACTTTCAATTCTTGCTATTAATAAACCATTAATTTTGAAGATAAAACATGATGTGATCATTAAGTCATGGCAAACTGTTTTTATAGTCAACCTTTCAATTCTTGCTATTAATAAACCATTAATTTTGACTTTAGCCTCAATAAACTCCTACTTTGCTGCTTATTTTTCATTTTTAAGGTAATTAGGTTTAGGTATTGGGTGGGATTAGAGATGTTGTGTAGAATAAGGATAATCATAAAGAATATAATTGCTAAGTACTAACAGCTAATATATTAATAGGCAGGTAATAAGCCACTAGTTATCCCCACAGGCATGTGCTAAAGACATGCGCTATAGGTGAATTGAATAAACTACATTGTCCGTAGTGTTTGTGTGTGAATGAGTGTGTATGGATGTTTCCCAGTAATGGGTTGCAGCTGGAAGGGCATCTGCTGTGTAAAACATATGCTGGATGAGTTGGCGGTTCATTCTGCTGTGGCAACCCCTGATTGATAAAGGGACTAAGCCGAACGAAAATGAATGTTTTTTTGGTTGAACCAAAATATATACAGTGAATATAATGTCGCTTCACATTCTGCATACCGTAATAAGATATTGTAAATAATGCCAATATTTTTTATTTTCATGAAAGGGTTTGAATAAGTTTCAAATGTAACAGGTCAGATGTTTCAAGAATTGTTATGTTTTTAAATGCAAAAGCTTTTTAATTATTGAGTTTTTAGCGATTTTAATGGTGTCTGTTGTTGTGGTTTCAGGTTTGCACCCTTCCACAGAAAGATCACTGGAAGTATATCAACAAAGTATGTTTTTTATTTCCATTTTTCTAAGAAACTGCATTTTCTGTAATACAGTTCGATATATTTCACAATGTAATTTATTCCTGTTCTGGACTGAGTCAATGATGGCAGAATTTAAATTTTGGGGTGAACTATTTATTTTAATATTATTATTAATAATAATAACAACAACTATTATTAATATTATTATTATTATTATTATTATTGCTGTTGAAAATTGCTGCTTAATATCCCAAACCTTTGACCGGTATTGTATATGTTAGCAATACTAAGTGTTCTACAAAAGCATATAATCCTGCAGTATATATATATATATATATATATATATATATATATATATATATATATATATATATATATATATATATATATATATATATATTTACTTTTCTTTACCTCTAGGTGTGTGGAGAGCACCAGGATTTCCAAGTATGTGTTCATTTATATTTCTAAAAAACATAGACCAAAAGATTTTCCAAATGTTTATGTAGGGTTCCCTTAAATCATGGAATTTATGGAATATCATGGAACTTTAAAATGTTTATTCTAGACATTGAAAGTCAGCGAGTTTTAATATATTCTTTCTCTAAGACATGGAGTATTATATGGAATATTTGTTTGTCACTTTAAAGAGTTCATTGATACATTTTTTTTCTATATAATATGTTTTCAATCACAAAATGGTTATGGTTAGGCTACTTTTCAGCTTCATGTTATTAATTTTATTCTCATCAATGGCAGTCACTGAAGTCAAATGCAGTTATAATACTGTGTCAAAATAGATGTTCGGATAATATAAGCTTTAGAAGCTTTGGCTTCAAAATGACCACTCCAAAAACTGTGTGTTTAAAGTAGATGACAGAAAAGGTAAATATAATGTTTGTAAAACTGCTACTGAGCTTTTCAGATATGATAGAGGGAGCACTTTGAAGCCGTGCACGTAAACAGAAATTACCTTCTATTTTTACCAAAATCTGAGATAAATTATTCAGTGTTATTCTACTATGAAACAATATTCAAGCTAAAACCACTAAGCACTACAGCAGCCTGTTTTTCCTTTCATTGTAGATCATGGGAATTCTGCTTTTTAGACAGTTAAAATCAGGGGGGAAAAAGCAGAGAATTCAATATTTGGGGAATCCTGTTTATACAGTGTTATACAGTTGTATACAGTGGGGAAAATAAGTATTCAACACGTTACCATTTTCTCAGAAAACATTTTTCTAAAGATGTTTTGACTTTGAATTTTCACAGAATGTTGGTAACAATCAAAGAAATCCATGCATACAAAGAAAACAGAACTAATTAGTTTACAAACTAAGTTATGTGTAATAAAATGAAATGACACAGCGAAAACGTATTGAACACATGAAGAAAGGGAGGTGTAGAAAGGCAGTGAAAGCCTAGACAGCAGCTAAAATCTCTCAGTAGTTATTCAGCAACCCTCTGCCTTTCGTCATTGTGAATTAATATTCGCTGATTCAGTCCAACATCTACAGTACATTAGCGGGATGATGAAGATGAAACCAGGGTGGACATTTCAACAAGCGAATGATCCCAAACACAGCCGAGAAAACTCTCAGATGCTTTTAGAGAAAGAAAATCAAGCTGTAGAATGGCCCAGCCAATCACCTGACCTCAATCCAGTATAGAATAGAAAATAAAGATCAGATTTGATAGACGAGACCCACAGAACTATCAAGATTTTTACACTCTGTTGAAGTCTGTAGACAAACTCATACCTGAGCGCAATGCATGCGACTTCATTCTCCACATGAGAGGTGTCTTTAAGCTGCCATCATTAAAAAAGCCTTTTATATAAAGTATTAAATACGTTTCAGTAGTTCAGTACTTTCTCCTTGTGTCATTCTATTGTCATACAAATAACTCATTTTTCAGATTTTTTTTTGTTTGTTTTGTTTGGGTTTTTACCAAAATCTGGTTCAATTCTACATCAACAGCTCCTTCAGAAATATTACTCCCAGGAAAAAACATGACGTGTTCAATACTTATTTCCCCACTCTATGACCGCTTTCATTTGTATGCCAGCCAACACCTCCTTCTGTTTGTCTCCCAGTGGACGTGACCCTAGACAGAGACTCTGCTCACCCTCGTCTGATCATCTCGGAGGATGGGAAGCAGGTGCAGTGCAGTGACCGATACCAGAATGTGGCAGACACACTCGAGCGCTTCGACCGCGTGGTGTGTGTTCTGGGCCGCCAAGGTATCAACTCTGGCTGCCATTACTGGGAGGTCCTGGTGGGTGACAAGACGGACTGGGATTTGGGCATCGCCGGTCGCTCCATCAACAGGAAAGGGAAAATAGCCGCCAATCCTGCTAATGGATTCTGGTTCTTAAGTCTACGTGACAAGCAAGATTATGTCTTCCGCACCGAGCCATCGACACCTATAATTGTAAATCCAAAACCACAGCGCATTAGCATTAATGTGGACTATGAGAGAGGCCAGTTGTCTTTTTATAATGCAGATACAAAGACTCTGATATTTACTTACACAGACTCCTTTTCAGAGACTCTATATCCTTTCTTTAGCCCATGCACCAACAAATCTGGCAAAAACGAAGCACCACTTATTATTTGTCCTCCTTTTCTGGCTGACCCAAGCTGGTTAGAATAGTGGGACAGAAACCGTTTAGCTCAGGGTTTATTATTACTTGACTTTTTTATAACAAATTATGAACAATAATGTAGTTTAAGTTACAATTCATGTGATCATTTCATATATATATATATCACACACAGTTGAAGTCAGAATTATTAGCCTTATTTAACATAATAGTTTTACTCATTAACTCATTTCTAATAACTGTTTACTTTTATCTTTGCCATGATGACAATATATCCTGACACTTCTATACAGCTTAAAGTGACATTTAAAGGTTTAACTTGGTTAATTAGGTTAACTAGGCAGGTTAGGGTAATTAAGCAAGTTATAGTATAACGATGGTTTGTTCTATAGACTATTGAAAAAATATATAGCTTAAAGGGGCTACTAATTTTGACCTTAAAATGGTGTCTAAAAAATTAAAAAAACTGCTTTTATTCTAGCCGAAATAAAACAAAGAAAACTTTCTCCAGAAGCAAAAAATATTATCAGACATACTGTGAAAATTTCCTTGCTTTGTTAAACATAATTTGGGAAATATTTTAAAAAGAAAAAAGAATTTAAAGGGGGGCTAATAACTCTGACTTCAACTGTGTATATATAAGCATTCCTCACATTTAAAGGGATAGTTCACCCAAAAATGTCAAATTTGTCATCATTGACTCAATTTTTTGAGAGTCCAATGTCAAAAGAAGATATTTTGAAGAAAGCTGGAAACCTGTAACCATTGACATCCATAGTATTTGTTTTTTTCCACTATTGGTCGATGGTTACTGGTTTCCAACATTCTTTAAGATATATTTTGTGATATTTTCACAAAAAGGAAAAAAACTCCAGCTGGTTTGGAACAAGTGAAGGGTGAATAAATGTTTATTTAAGTAGTTTTCAAACCTTTAAGACTTTCTTTTTAACATTAAACACAAAGGAAAATATTTTAATGATTGTTACTGCTGGGAGACATTGATATACAGTAGGAAAAATACTATTTTTCAAAACATCTTCTTTTGTGTTTAAAAAGTAAAACAAGTAAATGATGACAGATTTTTCTTTTTTGGCCAAACTGTCCCACTTATGCATCATAAACTTCATAAATGTTGTATAAAATTTAAATGTTTATTGTAAATTATTAATGCCTCGTCTCTTATGTGCCATCCATCATAATCTTTATTCAAGGAATCTTCCCTTTGTGTTGTAACAATATCTGTTCTCTGATGACAGCTGAAGTTAGCCTGTATTTATTAAATAATGGTTGTAATTAACATCTTTATTTTATTTAGCTTAACTCATGCATAAATATATATATAATATTTAAATGTCTTTTGTACATTCAGCAAAAATAAACATGAATCAGATGACTGCATCTATTATATTTCTATATATCTTTTACTGCATTAACCCTGGGTTATTTTGTTTCACACCTGTAATTTAATACTGCTTTTTCAGTCTTATGAAACCCTGCTCTGGAGGGTTTGTTTAGCTTTTGCTGTCTGATTTTGCAGAGTTTGACATGTTCCTAGGTCAACATAATTTGTTGATGCTGGAACATGCTGTCTGGAACATTTAATCCAAACCTAATCCCTACCCTTAAACCTAACCCTTATTCTAAATCAGATGGAAATGGTTGAATATCAGTAAAGCACCTAACCCTAAACTGTGAACTTGCCCTTTAGAGCTAATTAGTTGATTGGAATGTCGCAGTTAGTCAAATCAGCTTCTCTGTATATTAGTTCACCTGAATATGATATCAATTACTCACCCTTGTGTCAATCCAAAATCCTGAAAACTTTATTCATCTTCGGATCACAAATTAAGATGTTTTACACAATCTGAGAGCTCTCTCATCCTCCATAGACAGCAAGGTATCCGGGGCTACACATCAGTGCACAGTGAACGTGCGCAATATACTGACACTGAGAAAAAGAGACTGGTGTTATTTTGAAAGTTTTTTTTTAAGTATTCTTGTAGCTTGATAATATTATGATTGAACCAACAGACCCTTTTCACATTTCTGGGTTTCTCAGCAGCAGAAGGCATCATAGTTGGGTAAACTTGAAGCGCAGTGATTAATACAAGATAAACTCCTGTTAGAGACTTTCAGAAAAATTAAAAACCATTGTGTGAGATTGATAACGGCTTGATAACACTTAAGGTGCTGATGACCATTAAATGCATCATAACAGTCTTTTAAAAAGGGTCCATGAAGGCAAATTCTCTGTTTTGAGGATGTTTTTTAAATGAGTTGGGAGCCTTGCTATCTAAGATGGATGAAGGAGCTCTCAGATATAATCTAAAACATCTTAATTCGTATTTAAAAAAGAAAGAAAAACACTCAGGAGTTTGGAACAATAAAAGGGTGAGAAATTGATAACGTTATTTTAATTTTTGTGTGAACTAACCCTTTAACATCACATTGCAGAGCTAGACATGTAAAACAATATGGTGTTACAATTGTTTTTGAACCGATTGCGTAGCTTATTCACATATTTTGTACAGTCTTGGAAACAGGGCTTTGCAATGGTGTAAAGTAACAAATTGCAAATACTCAAACTACTGTAATTGAGTAGTTTTTCTCAGGAATTGTAATTTAGTTTAGTAAGTAGTTTTAAAAATGTTTGCTTTTACTTTCCCTTGAATACATTTTTAGTGCTGTATCTGTATTTTTACTCCACTACTTTCCTTTAACCTGCAGTCACTACTTTATTTTTTCTTGTCTATGGGGATTAGAAAAATCAGACCTGTGATTCCTGTCCAATCAAATCGCACACAGAGGGTAAATCGCCTCATAATGAACTACCTCAAGACATGGGCGATTTATAATTGCAGCAACCTGTTTGGAAGCATTAAAAGTGTCTAGGAAGATGTTCAAAATCTTTACACACAATGACCCAGAGACTGTTCAGATGCATGTCACTGATAAGAAGATGACGGATGTTTACTGTATGATGACCCAAATGGCCTTAAACACCTCAACATGACATCAGATTGACATTGTACCCCAACGCCATGGGGACCTTGCATTCTGTTTGAAAATGAAAATTGGCTTGACATCAGAACCCAACATCAGGATGACCTCAATGTCCAACGTCCAACCTAAAAATCAACCAAATATCCACATCTAATGATGTTACAGCTTGACGTTGTGTGGATGTTACCACTATGACATTTATCAGATGTTGGATTTTTGGTTTGTTTCTAACACAACCTAAAACAATCAGATATGAACATCATTTGCCGTTGTTATTGTACATCAAAATAACGTTGTCATTAGACGCTGGCTAGACATTGCATTTTGGTCACCTGACGTCATGACCTAAATCTAACCTAATATTAACGTCTTATGATGTCGTGTGCCTGCTGGGCAATAACTAAATGCACTACAGAATGTTACGTTTACACACATCCACAAATTACATGTAAATGCATCAGCTTTTCACAGAGTAATCCTCACTGCTCACTACTCTTGAGTACTTTTGAAAAGTCTACTTTTTACTCATACTTTGAGTAATATTCACAACAGATACTTTTTTTCTTGCACCACATTTTTAGGCAAGTGGTACTTTTACTAAAGTATGGTTTATCAGTACTCTTTCCACCACTAGGGCTTAGTGTAAACAATGATTTTAGCAATCCAGGGCAAAATCAGACCCTTTTATTCCCACCTTAATAGTCAGAGAAGTGTAATTCGGGAAAAAAACACACCCTGGTTTGAAATAATACTACACTGTAAAAGGTGATTAGCTGACTTTGTTTTAAAACGTAAGTATACCTGTTGCCTTATAATTATTAAATAAATAAACTATGTGCATGATTATAAAAAATTGAGTTAGGTAAACGTAACACTTACAACAGGTTTACTCACTTTTTAAAGTAAAGTAATTAATGACTTTTACAGTGTTGGATGTGCAGCACTATACCTGTTAAGTGAACAGGCCATGTGTCGACATTGCAAATATGTAAATAACGATGTTAATTCAGGTTTTGTCTGTATAGTGTATACATTTACAGTTTTACATCTTTTTTACATTTACATATTTTTTTTTTCAGAGAAATGTACAGAATATAAATGTCTGAATTCCCTTTGGCTTCCACAGTATATTCCCCTCATATTAATAGGAACTATTACATTTTTGCTTACTATCATTCCTCAAAATATCAATTTTATATAATAAAATCAATTTATACAGTAAAGCTCTTTTTTATAAACTAGCTTAGAATTTTATATATGATTGTATTGTAAAAAAAAAACGATTTGTTACCCCGCTGCCTATTTTGTTTTTTGTCCTGACAAAAAATATCTTGACAAAAAATACTTTTTTCCAGTCCAGATTAGGACAGCATGGAAATCACGGCAAGAAGGTTGCTGGTGTGAGTCTTGGCTGGGTCAGTTGGCGTTTCTGTGTGGAGTCCCTGTGCTGGCGTGGGTTTCCTCCGGGTGCTTCGGTTTGCCCCACAGTCCAAAGACATGTGGTATAAGTGAATTGAATAAACCAAATTGCTTATAGTGTATGAGTACATGTTAGCATGTGAGAGTGTATGGGTGTTTCCCAGTACTGGGTTGCAGCTGAAAGGGGAACTGCTGTGTAAAATGTGTGCCAAAATAGTTGGTGGTTCATTCCGGTGTGGTGACCCCTGTTTAATAAGCGACAAAGCTGAAGGAAAATGAATTCATGAATAAAAGTCCAGATAATAAAATTGTTAACGTAAGTCAATTTGTCAACTGTGAAAAAGGTTTTATCTTGAATCAATGTGCCATTTTAACAGAAGCAAATTATTGTTATCGTCTTAAGAAAAAACAAAACAAAAACAATTTAACAAGCAATTTGCTGTCAACACAAACTGAGAAGTGAAAAAAGCAAAACACATTCATATTTAAAAACATACATGACTTTTATATACACAAAGTGCTGTATACATTAGATGACCTTGGCAAGGGCTAAGAATGGATTACATTTGGTCCCATCAATGTTAGGCTAATAAATGTAACTGTTCGCAGAAGCCTGCATATTCAAATCTAAACCCAAAACCCAATTCTTGACTGCAAACTAAATGTATCCATTCTTTATCTTTATCATTTCATAATTAACTGGTATTTGTATGCAATTTGATCCTAATATTATCAGACAGAAGTTCAAGAATCTGGCCTATCATTCAGTCAGTCAGGTTTGCTCTATGCGCACTGGCACGGACCTTAATCCATCCATGCATTGCTTCTCCTGTCAACACATTCGGTGTGTAGCCTATATAATGAGGGAGAGGGAGAAAGAAAGAGAGATGGACGTTAAGTAACCAACAGTAACCAATGACTGCAGCTTGTTTCTTGTGACCGCGCGCGGCGTCAGACCTGCTGCGCTCGCGACCGAGAACTGAACGCTTCAGGCGACGCCACAGACCCGCTCCCTCGTGCACTACACCCAACATAGGTAAGTTTGATTTCCAGTGCATTTCAGTTTAATGATATTTCGATACTCACACCTGAATTAGGCTAATATAATCAGTGCGTGCAAGCAACTCTCGTTGCATTGCAATGTGTATTTTTTATTTATGCATTTATTATTTATTTAAAAGCGTGAACTATTAATAGAAGCATCACAATTCCACCCTTAACTCGAGTTCTGCATTAACCGCATCACAAGATAACATTCCTTCCAGGTGTATTCTGTCTATGCCAAATCTAACACAAGGAGTAGCCTGTAGTTATGATAGAAATGTACATTTTGTGCAAATCACTTATCTTTTGATATCGCATTGTGTTTTTACCTGACAGCTGTGCCGTACGGGACACTGGCACGCGATGCTTAGTGATGCCCCATTTTTACAGGGAGCATAAAGCGCTGTACTTTAATAAATGATGAAGGAGAGATGCCTTGTCGTGAGGCAGTGGCTTCGAAGGGTTTGTTTATCCGGCGAAAGGCAGGTTTCTCGAGGACGCCCTATTTTATCGACAGCTCTGGTAACTTCAGAGTGATTATGGCTGCTTAAGCCGCTTTTTCTTATCGTCATATTTGACGTGATTTCGGAAGAATAGCTGGGAACAAGTCAGTCAGGATGAGAGAGCGAGCGGCATCATAAGCCTCTTAGTTTGAATGTGAGTGTCATTCTCTGAAATAACCTTGACTGGACTGGCGTAATGACCTCGATTAAGCCAAAGATTTTCATGTGAAATCGCTTGTTTTGGTCATTATTAATCAGGAGGGCTCTGAAATCCCATCTGCGTTAATCTACAGGGGGAACAATCAGGGGCAGGTGTACCTCTGCAGGTTGGTACACGGAGTTCTACAGTCAGCCAACATAATTTATGGCGGCAAAACAAAGATCACAGTGTACAAAAATGGGATTATTTGATCAAATTGGCAGTTAATACTGAATATATGCATGCCAAGACATTTTTGTTCACTGATTTATGAATTAGTTATGTTTAAATGTTTAAAGGAATGAATAATTGTGATTCATTCATTAATTTTCCTTCGGCTTAGTCCCTTTATTTACCGCCAACTTATCCAGCATTTGTTTTACACAGCGGATGCTCTTCCAGCTGCAATCCAGTACTGGGAAACACCCATACATACTCATTTACACACATACACTATGGCCAATTTAGTTTGTTCAATTCACCTGCATGTTTTTGACTGTGGGGGAAACCGGAGCACCTGAGGAAACCCGCGCCAACATTGGGGAGAACATGCAAACTCCACAGAAATGCCAACTGACCCCAGTCGGGACTCGAACCAGTGACCCTCTTGCTGTAAGGCGACAGTGCTAACCACTGAGCCACTGTGTCACCAACTATTGTGACGTCTTATTTAAATGATCTAGGTTTTTAAAAATGTTTGTCATTTATTTTATTTAAAAATATATAGATTTTTTTCCGTGAAATGGATTGACTACATTTTAGTCAGGTAAAGTAGTTATTTAATATTTCATAGTTTTTATGGAATTTTATGATGCATAATTAGACACTACCTGACAAAAGTCTTGTCGTCGATCCCAGTTGTAAGAGCAATAAATAATAACTTGACTTAGTTGGAAAAGTGGGAGAAGTGAATCATCTGTTGAACTGCATCCCAATCTTCACAAATACTGCA
Source organism: Danio aesculapii (assembly GCF_903798145.1). Classification (NCBI taxonomy): domain Eukaryota; kingdom Metazoa; phylum Chordata; class Actinopteri; order Cypriniformes; family Danionidae; genus Danio; species Danio aesculapii. The sequence goes on along the minus strand of NC_079435.1, from coordinate 15,910,955 downwards.
GAAGACCTATTGGAACCCGCATGGACCCAAGATTCTCAGAGATATCAGTCAAGTTTGGTGAAGGAAAAATCATGGTTTGGGGTCACGTTCAGAATGGAGGTGTGCGAGAGATCTGCAGAGTGGATGATGGCAACATCAACAACCTGAGGTATCAAGACACTTGTGCTGCCCATTACATTACAAGCCACAGGAAAGAGCAAATTCTTCAGCAGGATAGCGCTTCTTCTCATACTTCAGCCTTTAAATCAAAGTTCCTGAAAGCAAAGAAGGTCAAGGTGCTTCAGGATTGGCCAGCCCAGTCACCAGAGATGAACATCATCGAGCATGTCTGGGGTAAGATGAAAGAGGAGGCATTGAAGATAAATTCAAAGAATCCTGATGAACTCTAGAAGTCCTGCAAGAACGCTTTCTTTGCCATTCCAGATGACTTTATTAATCAGTTATTTGAGTCATTGCAGAGATGTATGGATGCAGTCCACCAAGCTCATGGGAGTCATACACAATATTAATTCTTTTTCCAATGCACCATGACTTTATATTCTATACTGTACATTATTTCTGTTAAGTGACAAGACTTTTGTCTAAGTAAAGTCAGACCTTACTGTCCTATTTAGACAATTAAAAATCAAGGCATGATGGTATTTTATGTTGGTAAAGTAAGCGTAATCTAGAGGCCTTTGCCTTTTATATAAGCCACTTCTGATACCAAATGATCAACTAGAAGTCAAGGTATTATTTGTTGTTCCTAAAACTTGGATAAACGACAGGACTTTTGTCAGGTTGTGTAGTTATGCAGTGGCAGTCACAAGATTTCGAGAATAAAACAGAAAGTAAAGTTTCCAACATACACCTATTTTTTTTTAAATCTTGAATGCTTTAAGCTCTTTTTCCAAAATATGTTTTTGAAAAACTGCCAAAAAACAACGACAACAACTGTGGTTGAAACATTAATATGATACACAAAAATAATATAGGGCGTCATGGTGGCACAGAGGGTAGAACGATTGCTTCACAGCAAAAACAAGAGCTGGGTCAGTTGGTATTTCTGTGTGGGGTTTGCATGTTCTCCCCGTGTTGGCGTGGGTTTTCTCCGAGCGCTCCGGTTTCCCCCACAGTCCAAAGACATGTGTAGGTGAATAGGGTAAGCTAAATTGTCAGTAGTGTATGTGTGTGAATGCAAGAGTGTATGGGTGTTTCCCAGTGTTATGTTGCGGCTGGAAGGGTATCCGCTGCACAAAACATATGTTGGATAATATAGTATGTACTATAGCAATAGCTTCAGTAGTACATATACCTTGTATATATACATTTTAAGGTATAAAAATAACTATGCCTGATCATTGGCAAAAGAGATTTAAGTAGTATGAAGTATACAGTAAACCAGCAATTAACATAATGTATTCTTGTGATTGGTATATATAAAAATAAGAAATTGAGAACTGATCTTAAACTCTAGTTCAATTTTCTGTGTAGGATTTTGGAGCATAATAATTGGCAGGACAAATAACAAGCATCATGAATGATTACTCTGGGGATTTGCCATATTAACTCCAGTTACTACTGAGAATTAATGATGGTGATAAAGCGTTACAGTTGTGTCTCCGTCCTGTGGCGTTTAACCCAGCAGGATTATACTGCAAAGTCAATGAAATGCAAATCAGCCGTGCTTATGGGCTGCGCAATTAATAATTTAGATCTTAGGGAAATAACCTGCATGCATTTTTAAATGCAATAATAATAGTGTTGCACCTGATTGAAAGGGAATGTTAAAACGAGCTACAAAATGAACCCGAAAACATGTTAAAGTAGGCATTTGCAGCATTTCATTGGGTTTTTATTAATAACTTAATGAAACATACAGAATATTTTACATATATCTTTACATCCTTTGAAGAATTGTTGTCAAAATTAAGCCAAACACTTAATAGTTTATATTCGTCTTCATTTTCATATCTAAAACATCACGATTAAATAAACAGGAGCGTTATATTTCACAGGCATCTTCTCTTTCTCTGCAGGGCTCTGTGACTCGGTGTCTGTTCTTTAGAGATGAAAACACTCTGGTGCCAATAATCATCCCTGGATTTCCCTGGCCTTATGTCGACATGGCAACAGGAAGGAAAAGTCAGTGTGTTTTCTGTTCATATATTAGTGTGTGAATATATCAGTACATGCAAGTCAAAATTATTAGCCCTCCTGTAAAATTTCAATTCCTAGACAAATTTTTGACACATTTTTAAACATAATAGCTTTAATAACTAATTTCTAATAACTAATTTATTTTAATCTTATGATGAGAGTTAATAATATTTTACAAGATATTTTGCAAGATACTATTGAGCTTAAAGTGCAATTTAAAGGCTTAACTGGGTTTAATATGGTTTGTTCTCGAGCCTATTGAATAAAATAATGTCTAATAATATAATATAAAAAAAATATATAAAAATATATAATATAATATAATATAATATAATATAATATAATATAATATAATATAATATAATATAATATAATGACTTTCTCCAGAAGAAAAAACCTAATAGGAAATACAATGAAAATTTCTTTTCCTTTCCATTAAACACCACTTGGGAAAAATGTAAAAGAATAAAAATTTCACAAGAGGGATATTAATTTTGCCTGCAAATCTACATAATAAAGAAAGCTTGTGCATTATGATTGTATTTAAATGTGCCGTGTTATATATACTGCGGTAAACACATCCAGAGTGTGTTTGTTCTGACAGCTCTCCCACACTTTATTAATCATCTCAGCACAAGTCGTCTGGTCCAGTTTCCATCTCTGTGCTGATCTCAGCTCCTGTTTCTCCAGGCTCCACTTCAAAAGGTGGAGTACGTTTCCCTGATGATGAAGAAGATGCTCCTGTTAACAACAGCTGCGATGAGAATCTCCAGGATCAAGTCATCGCTGCTCTTCCAGAGTCTGATGGCGCATATCTTGTGAAGGTGAAAGAAAAAAGCCCTGTTTTCTTTATTTGTAACTTCTCAAACCTTAAAGGTGCCATGGAGTGTATTGACTCAATATGTTACAGTGTTCTCTGATATCTATTGTAGCTGGCACACTAGCCCAATTGATGATGAGTGCTATAAACTAAAAAATAAATAGTAACATTTCACAATAAATCACAATACTTTTCTAAAATCAGTACAAACATTTACCAGTGAACTGTATGTGTGAGTGTGTAGCAGTTATTGACCACCAGAGTGCGTTTATCACTGTAAACGGAAAAATATTTAGCAAGTCTGCTTCAAAGAATGTTTCTTGTGTTTTTATTTTAATTATATACATTATATAGATACTGTATGTTGCTTAGGTAAGTTATAACATTTTACAGAAATGCTTTATGCTCATTTATAACCACAGGAATTACCCCTAGAATGAAAAGTTGGGTGTTGACCATATTTGAAACAGTTGTGAATAATGCGGTCTGCTCTGATGCTCCACAGCTCAAGTCCAGTGCCTGACTGTTTCACTGAAGTCTGTTTCAGTAAAGTGGTAGAGTGATTTATTTTAGCTAGAAGGAGTAAGTGAATTAAAAATGAAATAAACGTTTGTCTCTTAATTGTTTTGTGGATGAAATATATACTAAATTACTACTGGCTCAAAAAATGGGATAGACAGAGATGTATTCAGTGTTGTAGTTTGTGGTTTTAATGCATATCAAAAACAGTGGTAGGAATTAATATCAGCCTCCACATAAACTACATTTATTTTACTGCTGTAACACGGGGACTGACAGAGACAACTGAGGTGAGGATCCACATGCAGGTTTTATTCGGTAGTCAGGCAAGCAATGGTCAACACTGGTGCAAACAGATATATGAAGGCAGTCCAAAATCGTAGTTAAAGGTTCAGGCGAGAGGTTGAAAGGCAGGCGGCAGACAGGGATAACTAAATAAACAAGGCGAGGTAAATATACGGGAAAACAAGACAAGGAAACCGCATTGTAGTGTCACACACAGATAACAAGACTCTGCAATAGGAATGAGTGAGTGTGCTGTTTAAATAGTGTGTATAATCAGTCTTTTACAATCCTCAGGTGGTGCGAGTGTAATCAGTCAGAATGAGGAAGCAGGTGTGTGTGTGTGTGTGTGTGTGTGTGTGAGTGAAGTGCATGTATGAAAATGTAGTCCAGAGATGGCGGATTTGTAGTCCATAAGTTATTGTGAGTGAGATCGAGACAACTGCTTGAATTTTTATGATGTGCTTGCGATATGCTGTAAGGTGTCATTGAGTGCTTTGAAAGGCGCCTATAATTAAAAGGTATTATTATTATTATTACACACGGGGGGGGTTATGTTGAAGTTTATTGGCATTCTTTCACTGCAGAAAAATGACAGTCATAGTTGAGTGATATGACGCGATGCATAAACATGATTTTAACACTTAAACTCAGCAGTTTACATGTGTTTGGAGCCTCAAAACAAACAGATGGGGCATATTTCACAATATACACATTAAACTAACAAAAGACAGAGTTAAACAGAATTACAGAAATGCTAAATACATTAAAAATCTTGATTAATGATCCTGTGTTGATCGTCAGTCTTTGTTCTAATTGTCTGCTTTTCCACCATGATTTTACACTCATAGGATTTACATGAGAACATTAAATGAGTGTTTGAGGCTCACGGTATGCCACTTCCATGCACTGAACGCTTATTATTGAGCTGTTTCTAGGTATATCCATAACTTCATTCTATGGCAGCTTTAAATAAGCAGTAAAAATAATGAATTTCCTTTAAATAATGTATTTTAATTTGACAAAAATTGCATTGCCAGCGCAAGATGTGTCGTAAGCTGAAATCACTGACTGCTGCATTCTCTATTTAGGCTGGATTTTTAAGGAGTCATCACAAATATGAAATCGTCTTCTCTTTGCCGCAAGTTCCAACGCTGGGCAAAGATGTCACCCTTTCTCCTGCACTCCGTGCCACGGCAAAACCACGGCTACGTGCAACGCGCATCACACCACGGGCTGAGGGTACGTGTTTTTATGGTGGACACATCAAAATTACTCCAGAAAGATTGAATTTACAAAATTGGTCCTGAGGTTTTGAGTTGAAAACCAATAACATTTTAGGCTACATCTACACTAATCCAGATACATTTCAAAATGATGTATTTATTTTTAATTTATGTAAAAGTGTCTTCTGTTCACAATATCAATTTCAAGCATTATGAAAAAGTTCTCATCCACACTGAAACGTTGGTAAACACTTGACAGCCCATGGCTGCGTACAAGTAAATCTGTCCTTGCATGGCACAGCCAAACGACCACTGCAAGAAAGCATTTTAAAGTATTCAAGTATATTCAAATGCCCTTGAAAAAGGGAAGCTGAAGTATGTACAAACTGATATTAGCAACTCTATCCAACTGGTGGGCAGCCAACATAAGGACTGTGCAATGTCATCCAACATCTTGCTTTTAACTGAATAGGTCACAAGACTCCATTTGAAATAACGAACTTGAGCTTGCAAAAGACGCAATATGTAAACGGACCCTTTATTATATTTGACGTAGCCAAAAACAAGTTATTTCGAGTAATTTAACCTGTTACTCAGCATTAACTTTTGAAGTCTTGAGTCATGAAAACAATGTCCCACTAAGGCAAGTCATTTCACTCAGCTGCCATCTTTGAAATGCCTCTCGAAGTATGCTCTGGCATTCTGTTTGAATGGGGAACCCTCAAATTCACTATAATTGCTTACCAAGCTTACGAATAAATTTCATATTAGCAATAAGAAAACAAAATTAAACAGCGACCATCTTTTTAGCTTTATTTCTAAACGTTAGAATCACACAACATCTGCAGAAACTCACATCTAGTCCAAACCCCTTCCAGTGTTGCCAACTATTTTCAATGAAAAGGCACTAAGCTCTGCCTGAAAAGTCGCTAAATTACACCATACGTCAATTTACATATTACTGACATCATCATGTCCAACCGTTTCTGTTTGTTTAATAGAATATGCTAAATAACTGGTTATTTATATTTGCACTACACTTTATGTATGCATGTCAATTTAAGTACATTTATTGCTGTTTGAGTACCGTTTATTAGTACAGATGTGTAGTAAATTTGAAGTAATCGTAACGTAATAAACTCAGACAAGTTCCGAAAGGGGGTCTGAAAAGTCGCTAAGTTGGCAACACTGACCCCTCAGTGCTCAGTCTATAGCGATCGCTGATTGGCTCCTATACTAAAAGGCGGGGCTTCAATTCAATTCTATTCAGTTCACCTTTATGTAGTGCATTAACAATGTAAACTGTGTCAAAGCAGCTTCACATAGAAGATCATAGTAAATTGAAACAGTGTCAGTTCAGTTTTCAGTGTTTAAGTTCAGTTTAGCTTCATTTGCCATATTGACCATTACACTTTTCCCCTATTCAAAACTATTTGAGTGACACATCTTGTGTATTCTACAGTCTTTGATAGTAATCAAGTTCAAGTCAAGTTATGAATATTTGTCAAGCAAGTCAAAATTATGCAACTTAAAGGGGTGGTCCACTACGATATCATATTTTAAACTTTGGTTAATGTGTAATGTAGCTGTGTAAACCTTAACAACATCTCTGAATGCAATACGCTCAAAGTTCAATGCAAAGGGAGACGTTGGCTTTTACAGTAAGCTTAGCAAAGCCTACAGCGAACAAAGTTTCGGGAATACAAAAAAATACATCCAGGCTAGTGAGATCACAAACGCTTCAGGTTACGCGCATTCACCACACGCATACAGCCCTGCGCAGCAAAGGGGCGTGGCCAGAGGCGCTGTAATGTTATAGCAGAGAAAGCTAAAATGCCATCAAAACGCTGCTTTTCCACAGAGCTTCTTCTGTTTCTGTATTTGGGCTCGTTTTCATGTTAGCTAATATATAAGGTAAGAAGATATATGAAAAAATAACGTGATTTTGTACAAATGAAGCATGAACATTGCTTTGCATCTTATAAACACAACCAAGCCTTAAAAATACACTCTGGAGCACCCCTTTAAGTCTGACTTGTGTCAAGTCATGTGACTCGAGTCCTCTACCTCTGCCAGCAACATTTATCAAACTTGAGACCATTTTCAAAAAGCCATTTTCAAAAATCTCATCACAGTTTGGATTGAAGGTCAAAACTTAGGAAATAAAAATGCTTTTTCATGCATAAAATGTATTAGTATGGACAAAACCTCAAATGCAAAAGATACGGCATCTGTATTAATGGTAAATATCTTCAAATTAATGATTTTCTTATCATTCACAGTTAGTTTTATCTACAAAATGCCACATTATTGTAAAATTGTGAGAATGTATAATTATTTCAATTACAGCATCATAATAAATTGAATTTGTTTGTAATACATCATATATAAGAAACGGAATTTTATGCAAAAAATGTACATTGCCATCCAGTTTTACGATTACTTTACAATCCGTATCTAAGAATACTTTTTGAATGCATCTTACATAAAAATAATGTTTTTTCAGCTTATGAATGCAAATTTCCCACGAGCACTTGCACCATTAGACCAGCTCTTACCATTACAGATTATACAGTATGTGTCATTCATCCTCCCATGTGTGTTCATATATTCACACGACCCCTATTAAGAGGTGTTCAGCAGTTAATGAGACATTTTACACCTGAAGTTATTTACAGCAGTCAGACTAGAGCAGCTTTTGTTAAGTGCCCATCTCAAGGGTACAATGCTTAAGAGATACTTTAGCCAAAATGAAAAACCTTTATGAGGTTGCTTTTCCTCTTGAACATAAATTTTCCTTCGGCATAGTCCTTTATTTATCAGGGGTCACCACAGCGGAATGAACCATCAACTATTCTGGCATACGTTTCAGGCAGCGGATGCCCTTCCAGCCGCAACCCAGTACTAGGAAACACCCATACACTCTCTTATTCACACACGCACTCATACACTAAGGCCAATTTAATTTAGCTAATTTATTTATGTCACATTTTGCTGAGGAGTAAACCGGCGCACTCGGAGGAAACCCACACCAACACGGGTAGAACATGCAAGCTCTACACAGAAACACCATCTGGCCCAGCCAGGACTCAAATCAGTGACCTTTTTGCTGTGAGGCCACAGTGCTAACCACTGAGCCACCATGGCGCCCTCTGTTGAACATGAAAGTAGAAAAATATAAGAAACCTGTAACCATTGTCATCCATTGTAGGACAAAGAAATACGGTATCTAACCGTATTTTGAAAAAAGAAAAGGAAACTCAAGCAGGTTGTGACAATTATTATTAGATGAGGAATGAACTATTCCTTTAATAAATAAGCAACCTTTTCAAAATTTACAGAAGATATCCTGTCTTGACTTGTCATTTATTACATTTCGCTAAAACGAAGCAGTAACATACCGTATAAATAATATGAAAAGGTATTTTTTAACCTGCTGCCAGAGCAGTCAGTGCAGATATAAGACTATTTGTAGCCCTAACTGGTAATACATCAAGCCAAATGTGAGACGTCATGTCACGATCAATAATCTCACTCCTATTTCAAGCCATCATCGATCTCTCCATTAGCTCAAACTCACTTGGCGCATTTATAGTAGTGTCACTTTTCCCGCAATTGAATCTCCAGGGAAATCTTCGTAGGTTTGCCGTATCAATGCATACAATTTGTACTCTAGAAGAAGATGCACTCTGCACATTTAGGTGATTGTTTGTTTCTTTATGATGGTTTCAGTCTTACAGTGTTATTCTGGTGTGTTTTCTGTTAGGCAAGTTATTTTGTGTTGTCTTTGGATGCATCCTGAATGTGTGTGTTTAGGTGGCGTGAGAGTGGTTTGTGAGTACATTGCCCAGCAGGAGGGAGTGGTGCAGGAGGAGCTCACCCTGGTCAACAGAAGCAGACGCGACAGCAGCGTCCGGGTCAGACTACAGGCCAGAGTCATGGGTGAGATACACACATTTATATAAGCGGAATTTGAACAAACCAGTTAACTTGAACATTACTACATTTAATTTGACTGTTTAAATTCAGCCCATATTGTGTACAACACTTACCTTTAAAAATTTTGTAAATCCAATAAATCATTTTATTCAATGTACACACACGACCAAAATCTGTCGATTCAGAAAATGTAGATGGAAGCACTATATGATGTGAAGTGCCACAGAAACTAGCATGTTATGTTTGGTTTAATTTGAAGGAATATGGGTATTTTACCATGAAACGTACACTCACCGGCCACTTTATTAGGTACACCTGTCCAACTGCTCATTAGTGCAAATTTCTAATTAGCCAATCACATGGCAGCAACTCATTGCATTTAGGCATGTAAACATGGTCAAGAGGATCTGCTGCAGTTCAAACCGAGCATCAGAATGGGGATTTAAGTAACTTTGAACGTGTCATGGTTGTTTGTGCCAGACGGGCTGGTCTGAGTATTTCAGAAACTGCTGATCTACTGGGATTTTCATGCACAACCATCTCTAGGGTTTACAGAGAATGGTCTGATAAAGAGAAAATATCCAGTGAGCAGCAGTTCTGTGGGCGCAAATGCCTTGTTGATGCCAGAGGAGAATGGCCAGACTGGTTCTAGCTGATAGAAACACAACAGTAACTCAAATAACCACTTGTTACAACCGAGGTATGAAGAAGAGCATCTCTGAATGCACAACATGTTGAACCTTGAGGCAGATGGGCTACAGCAGCAGAAGACCACATCAGGTGCCACTCCTGTCAGCCAAGAACAGGAAACCGTGGCTACAATTTGCACAGGCTCACCAAAATTTGACAATAAAAGATTGGAAATACGTTGCCTGGTCTGATGAGTCTCGATTTCTGCTATGACATTCAGACAGTAGGGGCAGAATTTGGCATCAACAACATGAAAGCATGATCCATCCTGCCTTGTATCAAAAGTTCAGGCTGCTGGTGGTGGTGTAATGATGTGGAGGATATTTTCTTGGCACACTTTAGGCTTATTCGTACCAATTGACCATCGTGTCAACGCCACAGCCTACCTGAGTATTGTTGCTGACCATGTCCATCCCTTTAAGATCACAGTGTACTCATCTTCTGACGGCTACTTCCAGCGGGGTAAAGCGTCGTCATAAAGCGCGAATCATCTCAAACTGAACATGACAGTGAGTTCACTGTACTCAAATGGCCTCCACAGTCACCAGAGCTCAATCCAATGGAGCACCTTTGGGATGTGGTGGAACGGGAGATTCACATCATAGATGTGCAGCCGACAAATCTGCAGCAACTGCGTGATGCTATCACGTCAATATAGAGCAAAATCTCTGAGGAATATTTCCAGTATCTTGTTGAATCTATGCCATGAAGGATTACGGCAGTTCTGAAGGCAAAAGGGGGCCCAACCCGGTACTAGTAAGGTGTACCTAATAAAGTGAGTGTATGTTAAAAAGTTAAATAATTAGTATTTGCCCCAACCTAGTTTTATTTCACAAGACATTGAATTGTAAGAATGACTGTGTTTCCTAAGATTAACTAAACTCTGGGTTAAACTGGGTTAAAGAATGTAATTTATCTATAAGAGCTGGCATGAAGGTGAAAAAATGAGGGGAGAATTGAATTCTGTGTAGAGTATCTCTATGAATCTAATATTATACACCACCTTTTAGTGTGTTCTGATAACCTTTGTACAAAATCCTGTAAAATACTCAGGAATAAGAGTATCTAATCATTGATTCAGTACTTAAACTCCTCTCATAAATGAATAAAATATTGAATTGGATTACAAACATCAAAAAAACAAAGGCAGTATGTGCTCAATTAATACATGTCTATTGAAAACTGATCACTAAAATAATAAAAAACGTCCTACTGTGTTCCACAGAGCGCCACCACGGGACGCCGATGTTACTCGATGGAGTGCGATGTGTCGGTGAAGAAAAACACACAAAATAATATGACAAAGAAGATGTATAGGTATAAATGATTAGAATAATGAATGCACGTGTGAATGTACCTCAGACTGTGAACACTCTGGACAATCACAGTTTCAACACTGATCACCAGTAATATCACTTACTCAGCTTTAGTTTTGAACAGATTATACAGATGATGGTATTTTACTATAGTAGAATTATATTGAAAAGCAAAGTAAAGAGAATGCAATATACCAATGGAAAAAGGGATATGTCACATGTTAGTTCAGCTGGGTGATGTTTGTTAGCCTGAGTGTGATTAATAACTAATTGACTAACATTCCTTGTTAGAGTTAATTATAGACGAATGAAAACAAATGAAGAGTTCAGATGCAAAAACCTCTAAAGCCCGTCTGAAATTTCCCTTCAAAACGAACATTTATATCAGCCTCCTTTGTTTATGTTAAGATATTTCACTTTAAAAACCAAGTAAAGGACTTACTCTTTGCCAAAAAAGTGATATTACTGAACATACACACAAGAGCCTGATAAAAATGCTCATTTTAGAGGAAAAATTCAGAGGTTTTTGCATCTAAACTCTTGCATCTAAAAATAGCTTAGATGGTTACTGTGTTGAACTGAGATGCATTTCAAGAACACCCGGCTTGCTTTATTTATGAACTGCATCTCATTATATTAATGCCTGTGGAATGTATAATCGTGTGCATAATATACACTGTATACTATGCATGATTATATCTAGTCATATGTCATCCTATAGCCAACATACTATGCTGCCATCAACATCAATCAATTCAAGAGATTTGTTAATAAAATAAAATACTGCACTAAATACAGTATTTGTTGACTGGTGTTGTATTTTAATGCAAACATGACTTGACACATAAGATTAACCTATAAGGAAAAGTTCACCTACAATTTATTTATATTTACTGTTGGCCATCCAAGATGTAGATGGCTTTTTTCTTCACCAGAACATTAAAGATGATTTTCAGCTGAAACTGTGGTCCTTCTGATTAATTATTCATTAATTTATTATCTGGTTAATGAAACTGTGGTGCTTTTGAAGTAATAATTTAGTGTTGACATTATATATATATAACATCTTTATAGTCATTGATTTTCATCAAATCCTTATGGAAAATGAAGACTCTCAAGATTTTTTTTCTTGAGGTAACATTAGATGAGAGCCTATGGTTTAGTACATTAATAGTACCTTTGTTGTTTAATTAACTATATTATTTGTTTAATTATTTGGTATCTATTATTTGCACCTTTAAATTCCATGTAAAATCATTACAATGTTTATTTTGCTAGTGCACATTGTTATTTTTAGGCGAACAATTAATCTGTGCAAGTTAATTCACTGGATTTTTTAATTAAAGCTTGAACAATATTAGAAAGGCATTAATACTTTTTAAAATTACACCGATGCTCAGGAGATAACAATCAATTTACATTCACAATCTTTCCATGCCCATTATTAATAGAAAAAACATATATAAATAAATAAAATAACAAAAATTAACAAACAAAATAAATGATAAAGAAAAATGTGTAGCAGGGGAGTTGGAGTTCTCAAAATATGAAACCAAAATCCTCTAATGGTAAATATAAATATCTTGCTTTTTGGCTTTTCACCTCTTAATGTCTTCATATATATCACAAATTCTTCATTAAACACCACTAGTCTTGGGAAAATTTGGAAAAATTGACATATTTATGAATATAACATTTTTATAATATCAACAAATCATTCATTATATATATATTGTATCCTTAAGTGATTAGCCAAACTTAATAACTTCCCATGAGAAGTCTTATAGATATTTTCTGTTGTTTCTAAACTAATATGTCCCAAAATGTTTGTAGCAAATTACATTGGAAAAACAAGTGTGCAGTTGTTTCAGTATCTAAATTACAAAACTGGCATACATTTGAGCGACCCATATTGAATTTTAATGTTAGAAATTCTTTTCCTTCTTGACGTCAGTTTGACGCACAATAGCCACAATATTTTAACAACGCCCCTGCGTATTTAAGAATAGAAAGCCCCGCCCGTACTCAGTATTCCATTTCAGTTGGAAGCACATCAACATACTGAAATAAAAGTCTCAGGTACTTCAATTTCACACTGACTTTAAATATTGTGATTCATAAAATAAAGTCAGAAGCACAGATAATAATTTTGTTGTGGATGTTTTTTTTTTTTTTGTCAAAGTAGCCTACTTGTAACTTACTCATACTTCATCTCATGAATCACTGTAGAAATTAAGTATAATAGTAATTTTCTCTAAGTATTGGATGGCCTATGGTTCAGTAATTATTACATTAATAGTATTTAATTAATAATTTAATAAGTAATTAATTTTAGTTAAACAATTTTATTTTAATTATTGGATAAACTTAACCTTTAATAAGATATTTTCAGAAAGTGCCACCAAAAATATTTTGTAAATCCTGGTATTTTTCTTGAGAAATGTCTGATCTTCAGCACATTTTCTGAAGTAAAGCTGTAAATTTAACTAAGATGTAATTAAAATATAGCTCTCATTCATCTCAGATTTGACTATATATTTCCAGAGGTTTTCCATGGTTTATGGCGTATATATAGTATCACACATAATGTTTTGATACAAGGCAAATTTTGCCTCAAAAAAGAAAGAAAAAGCAGGAAATGGACTAGCATCTTAGCTACACTAGAGGGCGCTGCTGGCTGCGTTGTTCCAAACAAACAAACAAACAAACATACAAACAGACAATTGCAAATCTAACAGAGAGTGTTTGTATAATGCTTTTAATTCTGTATATACTAATGTGAAATGCACTTACAATAATTTTAACAGACCAAAAAGGATATTGAAAACCAATCTGTCACTCTTGTCCAATAAAAAAATCCTAAACATTATATTTTAACACTGACATTGGCTCTGCGGTTCTGATTGAGGCATTCAGAATGTTTTGACAAGATAAGGAAGTGCATACTTGAATAAAATAAAACAAACAACAAAAAAAAAAAGGATCAGAAAGGTAGCTGAATCATTTCAGTACAGTTTTTTCCCACAGTTGTTTTTCAAAACAGCTTTTATCATCTTTATTTACAATCCTCCGAGGCGCAGTAACACCGTGGCACAAAATTACAGCACTGCAATTTTACAAAAATAAATAAATTAATTATAAACGATTTAAACTCTGTGACATATGACACTATACCCTTTTTTCCAAGAATAATCAGTGTAAAATTTCCCGACCACAAATTGTCTTCAATTTGAAAAAGCAGTTGTTTTTATCATTTTTTTCATGTTACTAATAACATTCATATCTTTTTAAGACAAAACACTAAAAAACCTAATTTCACCATACTTCTACAGTTTACTGTAGATAACATTAAGAGTTATAAAAATATTTTTGTATGACTACTCTCTTCAAAAAAGGCATTATTTAATGAAATGCATACATATGTCTAGCACAAAAATTAAAATAAGATTACATTTTTTATTGTTTAACCTTCCTGTCGTGTTCGGGTAAAATCTGACCGATTTACAACTTAAAACACTCATTACAACTTAAAACAATATTGTGTTTTCCATCTGCCTCAAGGTCTTATGATATCCTCCACACTATGCACTTAAACATAAAGTGATGATCATCTCTTTCGTTGAATTCTGAGGGTTTTAATCAACCGTGCTACACCTGTGGTGTTCCCGGTCAAAAGTGACAGCCATAGAAAATGAATGGTTATCCAGACTCTATTCAACCATCAAACAGCATCCCCATACAAACCACCCCAACTCACTCACTCACTCTGAACATCTTTTGTGGGTAAACATCTCTTTCTCGTGCTTATGTGCTGATCTCCTGTAATTACCTCCATGACATTACGTGAGGTTTGTTTATAAACTAATTTCGGAAGGATCACGTGCTTATGATTGCTTGCAGCCGGTCCCGCATTAGTCATTTTATGATTCACCAATCAGACAATTCCTAAGCCACTACACACCCCAAGTTCCATATAACAGCCATCTTCGTTTTGAAGACCGCTCTGCTCCGCATCAGTAGCTACAACAAACAACAACAACAACAACAACATTAACAACATCTACCACTAATTCAAAAACAATATTAACTGCATCTCTGACTAAAACTTCATCATCATCATCAAACACTTCAAAGTGCTTCACACAACGCACCCGCTGTCTTCAACCCAATTCTCCAGTAAGATCACAGTCAAAACATGATTACCGTCCATAAACTCCGCCTAAACTCTAAAGACACCGACGATCCAAGCCATTGCAATGAAGCCGAACTCTCACCGCTCTCCTAGCGGTGAACCCGCGGTACCGTACATAGCACGCTTCAAATGGAAGCCTCGGAAAAAAAACTACACTCCAACAAAGACTAAACATTTTATAAATCTTTTGAAAGATGAGACTAGCGTGAATAGAATGATTTCTACCAAAGAAACTCACCTCTCAAGCCTCCCGCCTGT
Source organism: Danio aesculapii (assembly GCF_903798145.1). NCBI lineage: Eukaryota > Metazoa > Chordata > Actinopteri > Cypriniformes > Danionidae > Danio > Danio aesculapii. The sequence continues at coordinate 15,895,574 of NC_079435.1, read as the reverse complement.
CATTAGTCCACAGCATATTCATACGTTGACGAACATCCATGGAATGCACTGTTTTCATCCAAACTGGTGTGCGAGTAGAGTAGCGTCTCCAGTCCTAAACACTTGTGATCTTGGTCAACAAAATGGCCGCCGGCCTTTTGCACTTTTGATTGACAAAACTTGGGATGGTCCCGCCCTCCCTCTTGACAGTTTAAAGCTACGGTCACACCGGGCTTTGTGTGTGCGAAATTTTGTCGTGCTGCGCTGCGAAAAGGGGCGGGATTAAACAAGCTTATTAGACATTTTAAAAAGCCAGCGATCGCTCCATGTTTTAAATTTCTGTCCAGAGAGGTCCTGTTTTGATCCTCGATTGGTCCCATGCAGCCAAGTGATGCGATTTCGCAGGTTAGAGTTCACCAAGCTTGAACTTTGCACCGCAGCAACCTGCGAAACTTCACGCATGACCCCGCGTTTCCGGTCTGACGCATTCGCGTGCATATGAATGGAAGTCTATGGGAAGAAAAGTCAAGTGTGACCTCAGCTTGAGAATGAACTCTGTTGCAAAAGACTTTGTGAATGAATCGGGCCATATATACTTGTGATTTTAATAATGTTAAGATTCCAAACTTAATGTTATTTATTCATGGATTAAAGTAAAGCCCATAACAAACATTTAATTTACACAGTTTCTACCAAGTGGTGACTTTGTTTTTTAAGTTTAGAGTTTGATGTTAGCAGTTGAAATATATAAAAAAAATTATATTAAATAAATTAATTAATAAATTAATTAATTATAAAAATACTCTGCCACATCTGATAGCCATTTAATAACACTTAATAACACATCAAGCATAGAAGTCCAATCGTAATATGCCATAGTAACTCATATATCCACACACAAAGTGTATCATGTAAGTTTAATAATGGCAAGTCGGTTGGATGTGAAAACGGCAAAGAAACAAACTTCCCACTTGACTGCTATGAATAGGAGGAGAACATTGCTACAAATGGAGTAATGTTTCATCCATTGACTCATTGTTGGATACATTTACATTTTAAACAATTTTCTATATTACTAAGGGGTTTAAACTCCCCTTCACTATCACTTCACCTGCTCAGTCTTCAAGAGGTACTTCCAGGACCACCAGACAAGCCACACCCCATATCCTCAGCTCTCCACCCATCTGCCATCCTGTGGGGGGACGAATGTCCACATCTACCATCCTTGCACATTGCGACAACGAAGCTATCATACCATGCATTAACAAAAGGCGCTTCTATTCACAGTTGCCCATGCCCTTATTAAGACGCCTCATATGGATATCAGCTAAAACAATTTATTATGTCTGCCGTACATGTACCATGTTGTAAAAGATTTCATTTCTGATTCTCTCTTGTTTCTCATTTCAGAAATCATAAGCTGACCCTCATCCAACCTATTACACTCCACATCCATTCCAAATACAATCACACTCTACACAAAGGATACACTTCAACTCACACAGCCCAAACCCTCAATGCAATGTTCACACTAGCCTTTTTAGTTTTTCAGATGTTCTGAACTAACATCAAATTTCAATCCCACAATCCACCTCACCATATCTGATCTAATTTTGCAGGATGAAGTAACTCTATTTTTCTTTATTAAGCAAAGCAAACAGATTAATTTCGCAAAGAAAATTCTATATACAGTTTTGATATCCCCTCCCTCACACACCCATTCCAAACCCTCTTACCATTCTTACACCACAGGAGAGTAATACCACCTCAGGGAAGCCCAGCTGATCCTCTCCAGACGAATTCCACCCACATGCAATTCTAGGTATAAGCACGACTCTGCCATTTCCCCCTATTCCCCCTCCCATTACCATAGGAGCCCCTTCACTACCCTCCCGCCTTTTTTCTTCCTTTAACTTTTTCCCTCCAAACTTGAACTATCCCATATCTATTCACTCTCATTTACCACAGCTCCGACCCGGCACAGCATGCTAAAACAACCTTCATAGCCAATCATCAGCTAAGTGTGAACTCTTGAAATGTTCATTTTCTACTGCATTTTTAGTCCCTATACTTTCACTTCACTCATTGTATGTTTAATTCTATAAATTCATGTAAAACACTAGTTTTAAGGCTTTGTTCACAGCTAAAGAATGTTGAATAAAAACTTGGTGGTGAAAAATGCTTTTTGATAAATGGTTAATGGATATTAAAAACCAAAAAGCTGCAAATCTCAAAATTAACAGGTGCAAAAAACTTTTTACCTTCAGTGTCTTAGCATAAGTATGACCATAAGGTAATGCTCATAAATAAATATAAAAGAAAGTCTTCAGTCAAAACATACTTTTGTAATGAGGAAATACTATTTCTATTTAAATGTTCCTCGATGAACCTGTTTCGCGCTTTTGTTATGCAGATACTCTTTACTGGCAAGAATGTATAACCTTCAGTGGTTTGTCTGGAATCAGCAAAGAGGACTGTTTTCATTGGCTGAGCCGCTGCCGCTCATGCTTGTGCTTCATGCTTATTTCTGATATGATGTAAAATGTAAGTGATCAGGTGTGTTTCCCAGGGGTGGTCAGAGCAGACAGCATTTTCACACGCATATTTAAGTTAAATGGCATGCTGAAATTAAATATTAAGATTTTAACTTGATCAGATTTTTTTTAAAGAGCAAAACTGATAACTTAATATTATATTTAATCATTTTGCACTTGCTCTTTTGTTAAAGAGTGTTGAATGCATTTTTAATGGTTGATTTATGTATGTGCATGTTTATTAAAATCAAGATTTGCTGTTACCAATTTAGAATCTCCCAAGCAGCAACTGTATAATTTTCACAAAAAAACTGCACTTCAAAAAGCTTTGCATGGTCATGACAGTGGAAAGCACGATCGCTTCACAGCAAGAAGGTCGCTGGTTTGAGCCCCGGCTGGGTCAGTTGCCATTTCTGTGTATAGTTTGCATGTTCTCCTTGTGTTCACATGGGTTATTGTCCGTAGAGTGTGCATGAGTGTGTATGGATGTTTCCCAGCTGGAAGGGCATCTGCTGTGAAAAATATATGCTGTATAAGTTGGTGGTTCATTCCGCTGTGGCAACCCCAGATTATTAAAGGGACTAGGCCTAAAAGAAAATGAATAAAAATTTTGCAATTTAAAACCACTCAACCATATTTTTGGGTGGTCTTGAAATGAACAAACTTTATAAATGGAGCTTAAATAAACTTTAAATAAATAGCTAAAAATGTCCTTCACTTGGTGTCCTTTGTCACTTTTCTGAATATGCAGTACGTTAAATAAAATAGTGCTTTTATCAATGGTAAAATTACATTACAGGAAACCCATGCATTAGTTAAATGTATGTATGTGCTCCGGTTTCCCCATAGACTGTAAAAGTTAGGGTTTCCCCCACAATCCAAAGACGTGCGCTATAGGTGAAATGAATAAGCTTAATTTGCCGTAGTGAATGTGAGGGTGTAAATGCAAGGGGTGCTGTGCTGGGTTGTGTCTGGAAGGGCATCCGCTGTAAAGAAAATGAATGAATGAATGTTAATCATATGTAATATCATGATGACGCATACAACACAAAGCTGTCAATGTTTTTGTTGAGAAAATGTAGATAAAACCTATATATATATTTATATATATATATATATATATATATATATATATATATATATATATATATATATATATATATATATATATATATATATATATTTATAATTTTTTTTCCTTGAAAATGTTTCCCCTTTCCCCTTAGAAGCAAACACCCCCTTAACTCACTTCCGGGCTGATTTGTGTACACACTGATGCTCACGCAATATAAAAAAGGTCACGTACTGGAATTCAATTTATTGGTCAGACAAGGATCAGTAGGCTACTATATGTGGCATTTAAAAATTATGTGTTTATTTATGTTATAGTTAGGTAATGCATTTGTCTGCTAAATAAATAAATATAATAAATAAATAAATAACAGCAGGCTCAACGATGAAAAAAAAAAATGCATAAATGCATAATAACCATTTATATTTATGTTTCGGTATCCTTGAGAAGATCTTCCAAAATATACCAGACTTGTTTCAGCACTTTCGAAGTCCTGCATTAGATCTGGACAATATTTATTTGTTTGTTTTTATTTATTTTTATATCTGTATGAGTTCAGATGGAGACAGAGAAAATTAGAAAGAGAATTATTTAATGGCACGTCAATGTCAATTATATGTATATCTTTACTTTCAGTTTGTCTCTATATATAAACCGATCAGACCAGTTTCATTAAAGCATGATTTGTCAGTGTCATTTTTGACCTTCTCCACATTGTCTCTGCAAAAGTGTTGTGTGTTTTTTACATCTTTTTGAGTACAGTAAATTCTCAATTCACTGTGTATTTACTAAATTATTGCGTGCATCTCTTCATGCCCATTTAAGTACAGAGAGTTTCCAATTTCACCTTGTATTTAGTAAATTTCTGCAAAATGTCACTGACCTTTGCATTTACCCTTTAGCAACTAACACTCTTACAGAATTTATTGTCACATCAAAGCAAATAACAAACAAAAAAACAGATATTTTTGCAGCATTCCACAGCATCTGCCCAGGTCAGAAAGGTCACCGCTACGGCTTTGACGTTCATTTTTAGACATATCAGTCAGTTGAAAGTCCTTTCTGACGTGACAGAAGATCTGAGACTGCTGTTTGTTTAGAGCAAAAAACAACAACATTAAACATGACAACCTAAAATAGGTATAGCACAAGCATTACTAGTGCAGTAATTGTTAAATAAATTATTTGAATAGATCATTTGTCAAGACAAACCTATATAAATATAAAAAATGTTAAATTAGAAACATCAAAAATACAGCTGTTGGATAAAGTCACATCATTTGAGTGGACATTTGTTTATGGCATATAAACCAAATTCACCTGCAAATATTACCATCCGAACAGATTCCTTTTATGATTCATTTGAATCAACTGATTACTTTGGTCAGATTTGGCAAGGCTGTGAGCATATTTTTTAACATTATATATGATTTACATAAATGGTAAAAAAGTATTTCAATTATGACCACAAACCACAACAAACAAACTCAAAAAAAAAAAAAAACCAATGTTTGCTGCTTGTTGTTCAAACTACTTATTTAAAATGAGCTGAATAATCACAATTCTTGAGGTTTTTGCAGACAACTTATTTGTTTTATGTTCAATCCACTTCAATTTGTAAAAAACAATTAAGTTAACTTAATGGATTTGGCAGTTATATTTGTTGGATTAGCTAATACTCAAAATTATACATTTTTTCTTTTGTGCCTAAAAATCATTATATCCTTAAATCATGTTCCATGAAGATATCTGGTAAATTTTCTTCCAAAAATATATAAAAACTTCATTTTAGATTACACTGTTAAAAATATATATAATTAGTCATGACAGCATGCTTTTAGTTTATTGTAACTTATTAAACTAAGTTAATCATGTTTTAACTGAAAGGGCACCTATGGTAAAAAAATCTACTTTTCAAGCTGTTTGGACAGACATATGTGCATGTATGGTGTATAGACCGTCATATTGGGGTGATATAAGCACACCCAGTGCTTTTTTTTCAATTTAACAACAAAAAAAAACAGTGGACCAATTGGAGCTGTTTTCAGATCGACCGCAACTTTACGTAGGAGTGTTGTCATATCCTCAGTTTGTTGATTCACGTCCGCCATTTTCAGCGTGAGTCGAAGCAATATCACTAAAGGAACACCCTAGCTCTATTTTTAGATGCAAGGATCATTGGGCTCAACACAAGATCAATATTCTCCACATTATCGCTCTAATCGGAATTATTGGTTGTATCTTTAGGTAGATTTGCAAACATGTGTACTTCTCATTGAGTCTACCTGATACTTCAGCCGTTTACATTTCTCGCGATCCCAGAAGCTCCCTGTGATCTTAACTAGCATGCGTTTTAGAATTCTAAACATAGGTTTCTGTCAGGGTACACTCAAGTCGACGGCTGGGCGTCGCGGACCGCTGCAGAAACCTATGTTTAGAATTCAAAAATGCGTGGCGCGACGATTCGGGACACTTCATGTTTCTGCAGCGCCACAGAGAGTGTCTGGTGTGCCGCGTCGCGGATTTGAGCGGCGCATCCCGTGCCTCAGTCAAAGTTAATTTAGTGTGTGTGGTTATTAGTTTCTGTGTACAAGCTCGGCACTTGAAACTAGCACACAGTTGGCTGTAAAGCTGTTCAAAGACACATATGATTTTGTACTCTCTGCTTGGTCTGTGTCTGACTGAATGCGCGGGGGTGGGGGGTTTGGGGTTAGGACGATTCTAAGGGCCCATACATTTAGGGGGCCCCCAGAGACATTATCAAGGGCCCGCCTTTCACACACCACCCCTCTTCAATTTCATCCGCGATCTCCCCACCACCCCCTCTTCACTTTCATCTGCTTCACTTTCACCTAAAAAGTCATGCGAGTCAATATTCAATGCTTTATAGAATGTAGATTGTGCCAAATTAGCTTCACAAGGATGAACAAGCAAATAAGATCAGACAAGAATTCATCTGTTGAAGAGCTGATGAAATGATGTCACCTGCATCTTTTCTTCCTTACTGTCTATGGCATTGGCAACATGAGTGTTTCTAAATGGCAGCTACATAAAATAATCTGATACAGATATACAGTAGACTACTTTAATATACACTTGAAACATCATCCGTTTGAAAAAGTAAATAAACAAAATGACCAAAAGCAGTAGAGTAAAACCCTGCAGTGGTGCAATTTTGAGATCGTATTGACTTCAGCATTGCAGAAAAATTATGTCGCTTTTTGCATCTTTCTCAAGTTTCTTTATTCATTCTTGGACCTTTCCCTCACAAATAAAGACAACATAGGCTCATTCTGAAAACGTAGCCCTATATACATTTCTGGAGATTGGAAAATAATGTAGCCAGAAGTACGTTTGGCTGCATTTCGTCTTTAAAATGAACTCTATATAACTGTATATATATATATATATATATATATATATATATATATATATATATATATATATATATATATATATATATATATATATATATATATATATATACTGTATATAAAGCCTAATATTATAAGTAGTAATTTAATAGCAAGTACTAGTATTCCACTGTATTACATAGACAGGGATAGTTCTGAATAAGCCAAATAGGCTCAACCAACCTGTTTACTGTAGTAAAAACTCCTTTCTACATTCAAGCGCATTTTTTGTATCCATGTATTTAATAAATAAACTGCCACTTTTCTAATTAAATGCCATATAAATATATATTTTTAAACCTACAGGCTAATTCACATATTTCACGATCTGAATGATAATGATAAATAAGAAGTATTTTTTAATACTAGACAACACTTGATGTTTCTATCTCTGTCAGTGACTCAGTGACAGTTAAAACGAGTACATTCTCTAAGTGATTCTGTCACTGTGTTTCATCCTTTCTGTGCAAGACTGTGTGGTATAGTTAATGCCACATGAACTGTAAAGTGCTTAATATTGGTAGTTCATTTTGAAATAAAAATAGCAAAATGGGACATATTTGGCTTTCTCCGGAAATGTATCTAGTGGTACGTTTTCAGAATGAGCCTGGGTTGAATAAAGGTCTGTGTCATGTTAAGGTCTTGCATTATAACACTCCAAAAGACATTATGATTTGAACGCCATCTACGCTTATGTGAGTCTGTTTTTCCTTATCCCGAGCTCTCCATAATCCTGGACCAGGCCGTATCCTGAGCAGATGCTGTGATGGTCAGGAAAAAGTGGAGAGCATGAGACTGATTCCTGAAAGACCACAGTGACAGACGAGTCTCCGCATTAATCCCGTGGGGCAGCCTGAACACCCGCCAGTGATCTACTCACAACTGCAGCTTCTCCACAGTGGACGTCCAGCATTCTCCAGCCTCCAGCACCTAAACTGCAGCTCTGCACAAGAAGCTTGGCCAGAAGAGAAACAGTTGTGCTTAACTGAGTCTGGTTTCTCTCAAGGTTTTTTTCCTTCACTTTCGTCAACTAGTGAAGTTTGTTCGTCGCCACTGTCACCACTGGCTTGCATGGTTTGGGAGCTTGTGGAGCTGTGCATTGATTGATTTGCTCTACAGTGTTTGGACTTTCAGCACTGAAAATTAAACCACACTGAACTGAACTGAACTAAACCGAATTTAAACTCTGAAAACTAGACTGACAGTTTCAATTTACTAGAATTTCTTTGTTAAGCTGCTTTGACATAATCTACATCGTAAAAGCACTATAGAAATAAAGATGAATTGAATTAAATCATAAACTCATGATAATCTTGCCACATGCTCATATTTTAAAACAAGGTGCCACCAAATACAGTGAAACCAAAATCCACATTGTTGGCAGGAAAACAATTTTTTTCCAGGAAGAGATGCTATTGTATTTACACATGCCTTTTTTTAAAAACAAAACTAACAATCACAAGCTTCAAATACTTTCAGTTTAAACTTATATATTAAACTATTGCAGTTTATTTTTAATATATTTGAATATTTTAATGAACTGGGTAAACAAAATTGGTTATAGTATATGTGTGTGTAAATTTCTGGAGAACGTGAATTATGTAGCCAGAAGTACCTATGTCTGCATTTCATCTGTAAAATGAACGCTACGAGGAGGGAATGGCGCCATTTCTTTTCACACTTACCAGCTGACCACTAACCTTTCCCGCTGTTACGAGTTTGTCCAGTGGCTCGCAGTGTACGTTGGCGGACTTGAGACGCAGAGAGAAGTTGACCATGACGGTGGGGTTCGATTTAAGTGAAGAACGGTTCCAGAAAGCCGGTAAAACAAAAATGAAAGCCAAAACATTTAATAAACAAGTAAATAACGGGGAGAATGTGGTAAAATCTGAAAATGTGGTAAAAATCAGGCAAGGGTTTTTCTTTTTCTGGACTGCTTTTTAAAACTGTCAGTTGGGTTTAGGGAAGTGAGTGGGCAGGTTAATCAGTGCTTTTAAAAACACTATCGGTTGGGTTTAGGGAAGGAGGAGCGTGGGTCAGTTGAGCAGTCAGTCAGTCAGTCAGTCGACAGCAGCCTCTGGTGGATTTACGTGAGAACAGCAGGCACAAATGACACTTGCGAGAGAAATTTGAGATCTCAAAAAGCATAAACAGCGGTCTCTGGTGGATTTGTGAAAACAATAACTGCAAAAGACATACCTTGAATCATAATTTTTCTCTCTAAATATGAATGCAGAGAAGTAGAAATAAAGAGAATTAAAAATGCTTTGCTATAAAACAATGGCACTTCAGGACTTTTGTATATACATCTTAACTTTCAATTTCGTCTCTTTAGACAAACTGATCTGACCAGTTTTATTTAAGCTTGATTTCTCAATGTCATTTTTTAACCTTCTCAACATTCTCTCCGAAAATCTGTTGTGTGTTTAACATTACTTTGAGCACGGCAAATTGCCAATGTCAGTATTTAGTACATTTCTGTGAAATAGCACTGACCTTTACACAGCCCAGAATGTATTGTCACATCAAAGAAACGACAGAAAAGAAGTGCATTTATGCAGCATTCCACGGCATCTGCCCAGGTCAGGAAGGTCACTGCCATGGCTTTGACGTTCATTTTTAGACATATCGATCAGTCAAAAGTCTTTTCTGATGTGACAGAAGTGACAAGACTGCTGTTTGTTTAGAGCAAAACAACAATAACAAACAGGACAGCCTAAAATATGTATAGCACAAGCAATAGTAACTACGCAGTAATTCTTACTGAAATACTCATTTGAATTATTTGTCATGATGTCTTAATCGACAAATCCCTCTTTTAGGTAAAAATTTGGTCATTTATCTTTCAGAGATAAATAGGGATGAATTCATTTTAATAATCTGATTTGCCAACCCTCCATGTCTTGAACATTATGAACAACTGAAAACTCTATTAACTTTGAAAACTCGACTAAAGCAGTTTCAGTTTACTAGGAATTCAATGTTAAGCTGCTTTGACTTAATTTACATCGTAAAAGTGCAAAAGAAATAAAGATATATGGAATTATTTTTTAAAGTGTTAAATTAGTCAATTTTCTGGTAAATTTTCAAGTAAATAATTCAGCTGATTAAATCAAATGGGAAACATTCTTCACTATATGCATTTTTGAATTATAAACTCCATGAATTCAGAAGGCCCAATTGTTCTCACTAATAAACATAATGAAATTTGAGTCCAACAATTAGCATCACAGGAGATTGATGTTTGTTGTTTTATATTTTATCTTATAATTTAATTTGTTGGGGTGACATGGTGGCTCAGTGGTTAGTACTGTCGCCTCACAGCAAGAGGGTTGCTGGTTCGAATCCCGGCTAGGTCAGTTGTCATTTCTGTGTGGAATTTGCATGTTCTTCTCGTGTTCACACTCCAGGTGCTCTGGCTTCCCCAACAGTTTAAATGCATATGCTATAGGTGAATTGAATAAACTAAATTAGCCGTAGTGTATGAGTGTGAATGAGAGTTGGATGTGGCAGTTCATTCTGCTGTGGAGACCCCTAAATAATAAAGGGACCAAGCTAAAGGAAAATGAATTTAATTGTTATTTTGACACTAACAATGAGACCTGCCACCTGCATCATTTATGATCCTGAATGTTTACGGCAGTTAAAGCATTATGTTAAGTGAAGTTTAGTTATAAACAAATTTCGAGAGGATCACGTGCTTATGATTGCTAGCGGCTGGATCCGCATTATCCAATTCTCAATGCACCAATCAGACGACTCCTAAGCTACTACAAATACCCTGGGTTACGTACCACCGCTATCTTCTTTTTGAAGAATCCCCCCATCCACCCCTACTCCTCCTTCTTCCTAGATGGGTGACACGGTGGCCCAGTGCTTAGCACTGTTGCCTCACAGCAAGAATGTCTCTGGTTCTAGGCTTTACCAAACCAGCAGACATTTCTGTGCGGAGTTTGCATTTTCTCCCCGTGCTCACGTGGGTTTCCCCCGGGTTTCCCGGTTTCCTCCCACCGTCCAAAAAACATGCAACATAAGTTAATTGACTAATCCAAACCGGCACTATAGACATGCTCCTAGTAAATGGTTATCTCTCAAGAGCAATCACTTGCTGTTCATTCGTTATTACAGCGGGGGAGTTCTCAAGATCTACCTGAGCTCAAACTCCCTTCTCGCCTTGCAATGGGAGGGAGCCCGGGCTCGAGGATCTTATGAGCTCAGGGCTCTCTCCCGGGACAGCATGCCAAACAAGCTTATAATTAATCATCAGCTAAGTGTGAACTCTTGAAATGTGAGCTTTTGTAAACGACAGCTAGTGAAATAAGTAAATAAGGTAACATCATCCAGTTGAAAAATAAAGACATAAAATAAAGGAGAGCAAGTGTGGCAATCTGCAATCCACATTGCTGGCATGAAGACTACATCAACCGTGAAGAGCTGCTATTGTATTTACACATGCCTTTTAAGGGCAAGATTTAATCACAGGCTCAAAATACTTTTGGTTTGAACCTTTGTATTATACTATTGCGCAATGCAAATTGAAGTTTCCAAGTACATTAGCACATTCGTAAAATATTTAGAATAAACCTGATTTTAAAAAATCTGTAATATAAAACTATATAACTATATCACTCAGCTCAAATGTTGTTTAGACTCTCTCTCTCTCTCTCTCTCTCTCTCTCTCTCTCTCTCTCTCTCTCTCTCTCTCTCTCTCTCTCTCTCTCTCTCTCTCTCTCTCTCAGAATTAAACCAGATATGTTGAGACTTTTATTTCAGTATGTTGATGTACAGGGTGGCACAGTGGCTCAGTGGTTAGCACTGTTGCCTCACAGCAAGAAGGTCACTGGTTTGAGTGCCAGCTGGGCCAGTTGGCATTTCTGTGTGGAGTTTGCTTGTTCTCCCCCTGTTCATGTGGGTTTCCTTTGGGTGCTCTAGTTTCCCCCATAGTCCAAAGACATGCACACTCTATAAATCATAAAGACAAAGCAAAAATTAGGTTTCATGACATCATTGTATATCTATTACAATCAACATACGCTCATTCTAAAAACCTATCCCAACATACATTTCTGGAGATCATGAATTATGTAGCCAGACGTACGTACTGTATAGATGCGTTTTGTCTTTAAAACGAACGTTACGGGGCGGTATGATGCTGTTCCTTTTTGAGCTTACCAGCTGACCGATTACCTCCATCTGGATGACTTTCCCAATGTTACCAGCTTGTCCAGCGGCTCACCGTGTATGTCAGCAGACTTGAGACGCAGAGCAGAGTTGAACACTTTGAGGGGATTCGAGTCTGGTGCAAAACGGTTCCAGAAAGCAGGTAAGACAAAAACAGAAGCCAAAAAATAAAATAAACAAGGAAATAACTTGTAAATACCACAGTAAGAATGTTGTAAAATCTGAAAACATGTTAAAAATTAGGCAAAGGCCTTTCTTTTTCTGGATGGCTTTTCAAAACACTGCAGTTGGGTTTAGGGAAGGGGGAGGGTGGCGTGATCAGTCAGTTGGTCAGTCAGTCGACAGCGGCCTCTGGTGGATTTACACGAGAACAGCAGGCATGAATGGCATTCGAGAGAGAAATTTGAGCGCGTACACATTCACGAAAACAAAAACTGCAAAAATCATACCTCTTGGGATGTATTTTGCTCTTTCCATAAATGTATATAGGGGTATGTAATCAGAATAAGCCTAGGTGGCCAAAGACATGCGCTATAGTTGAAGTGAATAAACTAAATTGGCTTTAGTGTATGTGTGTGAATGAGAATGTATGGATGTTTCCCAGTATTTTGTTGCAGCTGAAAAGACACGTTAAATTATATGCTGGAATAGTTGGCGGTTTATTTCGCTTTGGCGACCTCTGATAAATCAGAGACTAACACTTCAAATAACTTCTTCTCCCCACATCTGTCCCATAAATCATAAGACAAAGCAAAAAGCAGAGTCATGACATCATTGTGTATTTATTACAATCGGCTCATTCTGAAAACGCAGCCCTATATACATTTCTGCAGATCACAAATTATGTAGCCTGAAGTACGTATGGCTCCATTTTGTCTTTAAAATGAACGCTACAGGGAGGTATGACGCCGTTCCTTTTCGCGCTTACCAGATGACTGCTTACCTCCCTATGGGCTTTCCCACTGTTACCAGTTTGTTCAGTATGCTGGTGGACTTGAGATGCAGAGAGGAGTTGACCATGACGACGGTGTTCGAGTCTGGTGAAGAACGATTCCAGAAAGCAGGAAAGACAAAAACAAAAGCCAAAAAATAAAATAAACAAGTAAATAACAGGGTGAGAATGTGGTAAAGTGGTAAAAATCAGGCGATGGCTTTTCTTTTTCTGGATTGCTTTTAAAACTGACGGTTGGGTTTAGGGAAGGGTGTGGGCGGGTCAATCAGTGCTTTTAAAAACACTATTGGTTGGATTTAGAGAAAGACGAGGGTGGGTCAGTTGATCGGTCATTCAGTCAGTCAGTCAACAGCGGCCTCTGGTGGATTTACGCAAGAACAGCAGGTGCAAATGGCACTCGAAAGAGAAATTAGGGATCTGTAAAAGCGTACACAGTGGCCTCTGGCGGATTCACGAAAACAAAAACTGCAAAAAAACATAGCTCCTGGGACGTATTTTGCGCTCTCCAGAAATGTATATAGCGGTACGTTTTCAGAATGCGCCTGGGATGATTACAATGGACATACTTAAATATTTAGATTTAACACTTAAAAAGGTTTTTTCAAAAGTGTTGGTTTATTTCAGTGAACAGTTAAAATATTTTTTTCTAAGTTTAAAGGGCTCTTAATTATCTATAGAATCAGATACAAAAAGCAGCGGTAACATTTTAACGATAATAATGACAATAACAAAAATATTAATCATTAATACCTGAACTTCAATCATATTTAATAATCACCAAGCACTAAATCAGACCTCAGGAATATTTCTAAAATTTCAGCTTTAAATGTATTTTATATGTCATTTACTTACGTGTGTGCGTAAAAGTTCACAATAAGACAACTGCACAAACGTGTGATTGTGTGTGTGTGTGTGTGTGTGTGTGTGTGTGTGTGTGTGTGTGCGTGCGTGAGTGTGTGTGTGTGTGTGTGTGTGTGTGTGTGTGTGCGTGTGTGTGTGTGTGTTTGTGTGTGTGTGTTTGCGTGACTTCTATGTCAACCAAAATTTTTTGGATTTGTTCATTAAGACATAAACTTAAGGAAACAAGTCTGAACAATGGCCTTAAAGAAACGAAAGCACATAAGCTAAGTAAACAAACAAACTTGGCTGTTTTTGCATCAAAAAAGTTCAAGTAAGGAGTTAAAACTGCAGACCTGAACATTAGGGGGAAAATATGTTCAGTAAACTATTACCATTCTTATATTCTTATTTTATATTAAGATATACTTTGTTTTATAGTATTTGAAGAAGAACGCTGTCTCCGAATAACAAAAACACTTTTTATTAAAATAATTTTTAGGGGGTTTTCACCTTTATTTGGAAAGGACAGTAGAGGTTGCAGACAGGAGCGTATTGGGAGCAGCGGAAGGGTTAGCAAAGGACCTCGAGCCAGGAATCGATATGCCGGCACACTTAACCACTAGGCTATTGGCGCAGACAACAAGAACACTCTTGATCACATCAGATTCTACTTTTCCACTCCAAATATCTCTTCTGTTCCTAATGTTTAATGTTTTACATGCTTACATTGTTAACATACATTAACGTAGCAATGTGCAATAGTGTAGTAAGATTTTTGGACCTAAAGATACAGCTTTCTTCACCGCACTCATTAAACTTATTTATTTAAGTGTCTTGAAAAACAGGTTTAGCATATTTTCCAGCTCAATGCTTGACACCCTTAAAAAGTGTAACCACATTTTTATACACGTCTAATAAAGAGATTTAATAAAAAAACAATACAGTACCTGTTCACACAATGATAACTATGAAGATGACAATAAAGGTGAGTTCTAAAAATCGTTCTTAATGTAAAACAACAGCAGGGTTCAGACCACAAATTTCAGAATATCTTTTCTCAGCTAATAGAAGATTAAACAGTGAGTCAGAATCCATTGAAATGTAAAGAGCTCACGCAGTTTAAAGCTACAGATGACATCGTGTTCTCTACGCTTCAAGCACTTCTTGATGTTAAGCCCTCTTTTGAAATATTATTTAGAGATGACTATCTACAAAACTATTTGTTATACCATGGGAAAGAACAATTAAAAACAAGGAAGTTATGCAAGCCAGGCTAACAAATTGAAGTATAGTTCTAGTTTCAGGGTCTTTCTGTTGCACCCTTTAAAAACGCCAGGCAAAACACTTTGTTTTCCTTCCACTACACTGACTACAAATGATAAATTAGTTTGATTAGATTAATACATTTTAAAATAAAAATTCACTGGTCAGATTTGCTAGTGGCATCAACTTGTTAAAGTGAATGAAAAGCATAAACTAAAAATAAACGTATATTTATCATTCATCAGTGTGGACGCAAACATATTTATCATCATATTTATATATAATTATTGTGCTTGGTGTGAACTGTCCTTATTGATGAGGATTTTCATTCATATAGAATTTACAACACTTTCTCACGGCAATTCATAGCTTTTTGATTGAGTGGCTACATCTCATCTCACCTTCTTCATCTCATTTGTACAATTTAGTATGATTTGCTCATCCCTGATGATGGTTGGGTTAAGGAGTGGGGTTTGGTGTCTTGCCTCCTTTCCAAAATCGTACATTTTTGTACGGATGAACTCCTACAAATTAATTTAAATCGTTCAAATTCAAGTAAAATCATTGTGTTTCTTAGTGAGATCATGCTGGAATTTTAGTATTCACTTAAGTATATACAAAGTCAATGTAAGTGTATCAAAAGAGGCAAATTTCTAATGAGTGGCACAAATGATGCAGAATGTGTGACGCATTTGATGCAAATGTGCAGAATTCACCTCAATCACATCTTCTGTGCAAATTCAAAAAAAAATCAACTCAAACTGAAAAATCGCATGAAAACATCCTGATATATATGATATATATGATATAGCTATATGATGCTTTGCATCTGAACCCAGCATAATTTTGATTTACTAATTGTAAATTCAAACCTTCCCCACTCAGCATTTAACAATAGAGTGGGGGAATTATGACGTCAATTTGTATGCAAAAACTCGGAGGCCAGTTGGCATTTTAGCAGTTCCGGTTCCCTTGTCCCAAAGTCAAGGGCTTTTTCAATGGGATTTCAGTTAAATCGCC
Organism: Danio aesculapii; assembly: GCF_903798145.1. Lineage (NCBI taxonomy): Eukaryota > Metazoa > Chordata > Actinopteri > Cypriniformes > Danionidae > Danio > Danio aesculapii. The sequence goes on along the minus strand of NC_079435.1, from coordinate 15,879,320 downwards.
CAAATAAGGTCCGTGACAAACACAAACTCCAGATACTTTCACGTTTTATTCTACGACATAACACACATCAGTTACATCACACTCTTGATTTTTAAAATCAGTTATGCTTCTTTAAAAAGAGGGTTGCTATCAAGTTTGCTAAATGGGACTACAGGCGGTGTTGGAGACATTATATGTCATCGAGCTGAACTCGTCTGGAGCGCAGCTCGCTTGTGTTGGGCATTTGGATTTGTCTGTTATTTAAGTATTTTCATGAAAAGTATTTCATAGTTTGTAGAACTTTTCTTATCGGGAGTTCATATTGTGTGTAGATAATGCCTTCACTTGTAAAGACTGTCAAAACAGATTAATTTGTTGATCCTTCATTTTAATTAAACGATATTATGGGGATACTGCTTACCAGTGCAACCTGTCTCTTTCCTGCTCTCAGTAATGCAAACGTGTGAATAAATGTGTAAGAAATACCTGCATATTACAACTGTCATTTTAACGTGATTAAAGTATTTTTATCATTTTTTTCTTCATCTGAACACATTTAACTCTGTCATAACTGCAATATTTACACTCCTCCATAAAATGTATAGCATATGTGATTGTATAGGCTGCTTTTTGCTGTAATTCGTGACAAAAAAGAATATTGAATGTCATTCTGTGTCCATGATGGAACTTTCAGTCGTCTGTCACTAAGGTAAGTGTGCTGTGTGTACGTGAGCGATAAGCTTATATAAATATTTCTGATAATAATACTATGTAGGCACATTTATACATACAGTTTCAAAACTTTTACAACAACCGTAAAGCAAAACAAAATGTATTTCCCATGTAAAAAACTATCCAAAAGGCCTGTAGGTCTATGTGTTTTTGCATATATATTTGTTTATAATATATAGCGTGGATTATAATATAATAAACCGAGAGAGTAAATCTTTGTCATGGAGCATATTTCTAAAAATAAGCTTGAAAAGTTGTTGTTAGCAGGGTGATGCTGATGTCACAGGTGAGCACCCCGAAAGCACAGTAGTCTGTTAATAGCCTAATGTTAGTTTTTCAATTCTTGTGTTTGCGTTTTAAATCCAAAAGTGCTTAAAGTTGTATTTTCGTGTGAGGATTATCTGGCTGGACCAAAACATGTAAGTTGATTGAACTGTGTTTTAACACAGAGCTTATTATTTGCAATCTTCGAAAAGCCTATGGGAAAATCCTATGGTGATTTTAATCGAGGGAGCCAGTTTTATGCTAGCAGCCTACAAGGTGAGGTCATAGTTCCCCCACTTTATTGACATTTAGTAAATATAAACAACAACCCAGGCTCATTCTGAAAACGTGCCACCACATACATTTCTGAAGAGCACAAAATACATCCCAGGAGCTACGTTTTTTGCAGTTTTTACGAATTCACCAGAGGCCGCTGTGAATGTTTTTTCAGATCTCAGATTTCTCTTTCAAGTGCCATTCGCGCCTGCTGTTCTCACGTAAATCCACTATAGAGGCTGTTGTTGACTGACTGACTGACTGACCAATCGACTGGCCCACCCTCCTCCTTCCCTAAAACCAACTGAAAGTGTTTTCAAAAGCACCGGAATGAACCGCCAATTACTCTGGCATATGATTAGATGCCCCTTTAATGCCTATTTAAATTGTTTATAAATTATTAGTGCTAGCTAAAGGTGTATTAGGTGATGTCAACATACAACTTTGCTTTAAAATATATAACAAAATGTTCATATAAAATGTTTGCTCATTCATTTTGCTTCAGCTCAGTCCCTTTATTCATCAGGGGTCGCCACAGTGGAATGAACCGGCAACTTATCCAGCATATGTTTTACACAGCGTACGCCCTTCCAGCTGCAACCCAGTACTGGGAAACATCCATAGACACTCACACTCACACACACACACACGCACACACACACACACACACACACACGCACACACACACACACACACACACACACTACGGCCAATTTAGTTCTTGCAATTTACCTATAACACATGACTTTGGACTGTGGGGGAAACCGGAGCACCCGGAAACCTACGCCAACATAGGGAGAACAGCGACCTTCTTGCTGGGAGGCGACAGTGATAACCACTGTGCCACCAAGTCAACCAATATAAATTGCAACAAAGATGACTTTTCTCCAAACGTATAATAAAAAATTGACAATCTGTGTTTGTTATTGTAACGTGAAGCAATTATCAAAGTTTAGAAACGTCGTGTGCTTATTCTGCTCAGTGTTTGTTATACCTTGATGTTTGTTATACCTTGAAATAATCTCTTCATATTAGTCAATCCCAGTGACATCAGTTCAGATTCTTCGATGCATTATGAAGAGATGCAATGCTGAATTTCAGGTAATGATGAATCCACGAATTCGGAAACATGCTTGACATTGCAAGGATGCGTATGCGCGGCTCCACCTGTGACAGCACCAAACAAAACTGCATCAATCCATTGAACTTTAAATGGAAGGAAAGACTTGACTAGACCACTCGGAAGGACTAAAGAGCACTCGCTTCATCTCTGGCACTTATTTTCGTTTCATAATATGTTCCGGATTTTATTACATTTATGGAAAGCTGAAGATCGGGAGTACTAATAATAGGTAAGAATACGCGGCTGATATAATGAGCACGAGATATTAAATGGATTACTTTCGTTTCAAAATACTGCTTGGTTGATTTTATCAGTTTGCAAATGAATTGTCAGCGGAATTGAGGTTGTAATGGAGTTGTCTGGGTTTCTTTTCGTCCTGAAAAGCGTTATTGGTTGGTTGATTTATTTATTCGGGTAATGTCTCTTTAATAGCTAAAGGCTGCGCTCACTGCGTGTTCCTTAAGTAGATTTACAGTAAACTCTGCCAAACTGGTTTTAGCCCTATTGTTTCATCACATTTCTTTCGTTTCTTTTAAATCTGCAATTATTGATTTTACATTTCCGTGTGCAGATCTGTGTTGGCATTGATGTCTTTTAATCATTAGGCTTTTGAGGTATTCAGAACAACAGCAGCAACAGAACAATTAAAATAAATACTAATATAAATATATAAAGTAGAAGCAAGTCTGAATTCTTGCAAAAACTAAAGTTTGACTACAGTCAGCAGCTTAAAAAAAACCTAAAAGTTCTCAAATCTACAAAAGCTGACACAAAAAAACATTTTTTTTCACAACTTTAGATTTTTAATACTGATAGTAGATCGTCTGTAACATCTGTAACGTCATCAGAAATTGATCATAATCATCAAGATGTCTAATAATGATTTAAAATAACGCAAAATAAGAATTATAATTCATTAAATACTACAATGTAAATGGATTGTAAAACATAAGTTTTAAAAATACTTTTATTTTAAATTATACAATATACTGTCATGTTTTACACAAACAAATTCTGTAAATTAACAGAAAATATACTAGTGACTTTGTGCTAGAAGATTATACATTATTTTATTTTTAGTAGCATATTTGAGAAAGTCAAATAAAAAAATGCATGAATAAAATTCATGAATATATAAAATTGCATTTATGTCAATTTTTTTATTTATCATTATTTAGAATTTAGGGTTTTTATGTGCTAGAAAATGTTCACATTTTATAGCAATCTAATGTAACGTACAGTATACACAAAAAAGAGATTTATGCTGCTTTTTTAAGCTACTAATTTAAAATTAATTGAAACCACACAATTCTTGGTTTTATTGGGGTCAGCTTAATTGTTTTATGTTCAATCCACTTAAATTTGTAAAAACAATTAAGTTAACCTAATCGATTTGTGTAGGGACACAATGAAGTAATTGTGTGGAACCCAGCATTACAGTGTACAGTAAATAAAATCTGAAAACGATTAGCTGGTGGGTTTTGACCATTTGGTTTAGGACTTCTGCCGTGATCTGCTTGACACATCAAAACAAATTAAGATCCCCAAACCAAAACAAACTGTACTCGGACCATCATCTCATGAAATAGTGCTGGCCATCAGGTGTCTTACACTCTAAAAAACTACTTGTTCAGACTACTTATTTAAAATGAGCTGAGAAGACAATTTGTGAGACTTTTGGGGGGAACAACTTAATTGTTTTCTGGTCAATCCACTTAAATTTGTAAAAACTAATAAGCTATCTAATTTTGTTAAACCCATCATTTTTACAGTCAAGGTTTTCAGTTACACAAAGCAGATTACATCCAATATTTTATAAGATTTTATTATAATTAATGGAAGCTTTGACATAAATGCCAAAAAAAATCTTAACTAAGTGACAGCTTTTATTTTATGCACGCAGCAACTTTCTTAAGAACTTTGAGTTAATCAAGGGCAAGGATTATAAACAGAAAAGAGGGTTCTTTACACTATAAGAATGCTGGATTATTTAAACCTAATTCGGTAAAATATGGAGTAACCCAAACATTGGGTTAAATTGGTTCCTATTCATTTAATTTAAAAATTAACACAGCAGTTAGTTGAGTATGTATTACAACCAGAGTTGGGTTAATATAACATTTATGTCTAGCATTTTTAGAGTGTAGCTTGTAATGTGCATGTTGTAGCATGTTTTTGCTTGACCGGACCCATTTCAGAAGGGATTTTATTTTATTATTTTCATTAATATTATTAAGAGTATTTATTTAATTATTATGAGTATTATAACATTAGTTTTATACATTATTAATTGACATTTTTTTATTTATTAGGGTGTATGTAGGCGGTATGGTGGCTCAGTGGTTAGGACTTGCCTCACAGCAAGAAGGTCACTGGTTTGAGTCCTGGTTGGACCAGTTGGCATTCCTGTGTGGAGTTTGCATATAGTCCAAAGACATCCGCTATAGGGGAATTGAATAAGCTAAACTGGCCGTAGTGTATGTGTGTGAATGCAAGAGTGTATGGATGTTTCCCAGTGATGGGTTGTGGAAAGGCATCCGCTGTGTAAAATATATGCTGGAATAGTTGGCGGTTCATTCTGCTATGGCGACTCCTGATAAATAAAGGACTAAGCCAAAGGAAACTGAATGAATGAATGTGTGTACTGTATATATGTCTGGTCTTACATTTTGAATGCTTTTCTATGGTAATAAGAAACTAAAACACATATTACACAAGCAAGTTAAGACAATTTATATGAACAAAAATGACAGCAATTAAACACATGAACACAAAACTGAAACAAAAAACAGAAATGGCAGATTGACACAATAAAGTCAAAGTTCCAGTGAAAGTCTTCACAGTCCTCTATGATGCAGTTATAGCCATCATTATAGGTGCATCTTGGTAAAATTGAGAGTGATTTTTGTCAGACAGGACAGCATCAGAAATACACAAACAAGTTACAGTGTGCAATAGCAAAAATGGTTAAGAATATAAATAAATAACGGGATGTCTTTTTATATTTTTTGACCGTTAATGCATAAGAAAAAAAATATATATATATAGATCATACTATATGTTTAATATCTCAGTTACTTACACAATGAAGAAAAGTGTGGTATCCTCAATTGAAGAGACAAGAACAGAGCTTTTGAAAGTTAAAATATACAGATATTTTAAGAAAGAACTGACTTACATGTTAATAGAGTGCTGGCAGTCTGTGTAGTTGATGGATGAGCTCCAGAAATCCAGTAATGAGGTTCTCTGTCAGTTACACATTTGAAAAACAAAAAGGTGAGAACTAAATAACCATAAACACACACTCTCTAATGCTGTGTCCTAACTAAACATGGCACCAATGCCACGACATATGATAAACGCAATGTTTTCCATGCTAAAATTAGTTTTTGTCCTGAATATCTGTAAAAGTGATGCCTAAAACTTCTATTTTACAAACGGTTTCTATTTCTACGACGACGTGGCTGAACAACTACTATGACAATGATCACCTCAGGTGCTGATTATGTGCTTCATTCAGTGTTCAATGAGTTTGAATACCATTTTACATGACATATGTTGCCACATTGAATGCAGAAGCAGGTAGTTTACCCCTGATCTATTAAAAAACTTTTAATAGTTTGAATATGAACATCACTCAGCATGTACTATTGATAATGTTAATTCGATTATAATCCTTGCTATTTCATCTTCTAAATGGCTATTTAATTTTTGCCTGCCATAACGTGTCTGGTGCAGAGAGACAAATTGCTTGTCACGTCTAGTGTAGTTAGGACTCGGTGTAAGAACTGTTAAAAGAAAACCTCTGAAGAACCATATTTTTTCCGTACACAGTGTAAAAATGTATGCACTGGATAAAAAGTACATTATGTCAAATGATTATTAATCAATAATTAAATTATTATTATTTAAAGACACTTAATACAAAGCTATTAAGTGTTTAAGAATGCAATTATTCTCCACAATTCTGTACACTGTAAAAAATTAAATCTGTAAAATTTACAGTCAAAAAATGGAAGCTGTAGATTGCTTATAGTAGAAACCGTAAAAGAAATTTCAATATTTTATGGTAATCTACCATATCGTGTGATATAATGATGTTTTGAAACATCTACACAATCGTACCTTTGGTACAAAGACAAAAACACAACAAAAAGCAGGTGATACTCTGAAAAGGTCAATTTACAGTTATTGAAATGACAACTGTTAACCAGGTTACATATTTTTACTGTAGCAGCTTTTTTACCATTACAATCACAGCTTTTTTTCTAAACACTATTATTTATTTTGCCTTGTCATTCATTTGTTATTATGACTTCTGATGCTATAGTTAAAGACATGTCTGAAAATTGCTTATTCTAATATAGTCAGAAGATTAAAATTCATAGAGGATCCCAATAACATGTGTATGTGTCAGTTCACTGAGAATTTAACATTGATCAGCTGAAATCTAGCCTGAAATCTATTCCGGCCTGTGATTAAAATGACATGAAATGCCAGTTTAACTGGTTTGTTTTGTTACGAACAAAAAGAAAAAGTCTTTTTTCTTAAAATAAAGAGAAAACGATGTGTTTTTGCAACAATTCAGACATTAACATTTTAGCGATACTAAGTGAAGTCACCAAACAACATTGAAAGAATGAATATTAAGCTAACTATAATTATAATGATGCTATCTGAATAATGAAACATGATATCCAGTGTCACAAGATCCATCTGCTAAGGAATGTCTTGTATTGTTGTATTGTCATGCACTAACATTTAATCTATTTGCAGGAACACGGGGTGACATAAAAAGGATGATGTCTCCCTTAGTGCTTCTATTCATTATTATAGGTAAAAATATATTTATGATTTGAACATTTGTGCAAAATATAATGTAGGACTGTTAAAGATGTGTTGATATTCACAAACTTACGGTAGTTATATCTCTTTTACCAGCATTTTTGGGGCCAACATGTGAAAATACATATAATGTGACAGATTCAGGTAAAATCGAAATATCTGCTTTTGTCTACAGTGGGGCATTCAATGGGAAACTGTTATAATTATAACAGAATCAACTGTTTTATTTGAGAATAACAAGTGGGATGCATTAAAATTGATAAAACTTGAGTTCATTTATATTTTAGCTAATATAATTTTTCTCTTTGCCTCTTCCGCAGTTACACATCCTACACCCTCAACAATTAGGAGAATTATTGAAAGACCCCGACTGAATGTAAGGCACAGCACATTTAGGGTGCTTCTCTGTTCATAAAACTCATTAACTGACATGTCTTTTCTTCTATAGAACAAGACACTGGAATACTGGCCTGTGGCCAATCGTACGAATACTAAAATCTTTAGGTAAGTGATGGAATATTGTTTTCATTCTAAGAGGTCTCCAAAATATAAATGCATAAATTCATATCTATATGTCTACTGGCAGCTAAGTGCAGATAATCAGATAATCAACAAATGTTGATGAAAGTCTGATAAATAATCAGGTTGTAGGTGAACAATATACGGAGATTGATTTTCAAAATGATGTAATGAGCGAGCACATCAGGCGTCCAATGTTCAAATCATGTTTTTGTCTTTTCTTGAATCATGGTGAACCTTATAAGTGGCACTATTTGTTTGTTGAGGAACTATTTTAGATTTTTCAGGTTGGTTCCTGCTGTGGAGTAGTTATAATTTACCTACGGGACAATGTTCACAACATAGGCTCATTCTGAAAACGTAGCCCTATATACATTTCTGGAGATTGCAAAATATGTAGCCAGAAGTACATATGGCAGGATTTCGTCTTTAAAACAAACGCTATGGGGCGGCATGACACCGTTCCTTTTCGCGCTTATCAGTTGACCACTTATCTCCATATGGGCGGCTTTCCCGTTGTTACCAGTTTGTCCAGTTAGCTCGCCATGTATGTTGGTAGACTTGAGATGCAGAGAAGAGCTGACCACGTTGATGGGGTTTGAGTTCGGTGAAGAACGGTTCCAGAAAGCAGGTAAGACAAAAACAGAAGCCAAAAAATAAAATAAACAAGTAAATAACATGGGGAAAACGTGTTAAAATCTGAAAACGTGGTAAAAATCAGGCGATGGCTTTTCTTTTTCTGGATTGCTTTTAAAAACACTGTCGGTTGGGTTTAGGAAAGTGGGTGTGCGCTGGTCAATCGGTGCTTTTGAAAACACTATTGGTTGGGAACAGAGAAGGAGGAGGATGGGTCAGACAATCGGCCAGTTAGTCAGTCGTCAGTCAGTCAGTTGACAGTCAGTCGACAACGGCCTCTGGTGGATTTACGCAAGAACAGCAGCCGCAAATGGCATACTGAACAAACATGCACAGCAGCCTCTGGTGGATTCGCGAAACAAAAACTGCAAAAAAACATATCTCCTGGGACACATTTCATGATCTCCAGACATGTATATAAGGGTACGTTTTCAGAATGAGTCTGGGTTGCAACAGTTTGATATTATGTTAGTTCAAACAAAAATGCATTTCTACCATCATTTACTCATCTCCCACTTGAACACAAAAGTAGATATTGTGAAGAATGTTGGGGAAAACAGCCATTGACTTCCATGGTATTTTTGTTCATTTGCTTTTTTTACCCAACATTCTTCACAATATTTTGTTTTGTGTTCAATAGAAGAATAAACATATAAATGTTTAGAAGCACTTGAGTGTGGGTAAAGGGTGAGGAGTTATCCATTTTGAGTGATCTATTCCTTTAATGAATAAAAGTTGTATACTGTAGCTTTATGGCAGATCACTCTGTTTTAAAAGATATAAGCGATTCCTTGAGAATATGAATTAATTGTAATATTTTAATCTTTCAGGAGAGGAGCACTTGTTATTTCCAGACAATACTGGTACCCCTTTTTAGAAATATGTAAGGAATCAATATTTCAGTAACACTCTTGGTTTTAATAAACCACATGATGACAGATTTTCTCAAAATTTTCTGATATTTTAATCCAAATAAATGTATTAATTTATTTATTTTGCAGCCCTTAAAAAATCAAATCCCATATCACCTGCTGTCACATTCGCCACAACACCAACAGACTCATATTCAACAGAGACCTTCAACTCATTACCATCAACAACAACGATGCCCATTTCCCCAGAAACCGCTTCAGAAGAATCAACAACCAAAACAACAAACTCTACCCTTTCAACAGAGCCTCTAACAACCACCATTCAAGCACATTCAAGCAAACAGAAGACTCCAGATGTAAGAACAGAAACCACAACAGATTCACAAACTTCAGTTCTGCCAGAGACAATCACCACTCAAACAACAGCAATCAATTCATCAACCGTCAACTCAAGACAACCAAAAATTCTCACACAACCTAGTAGCACAAAAGGTCCAGAAACAGAAACCACCATTTCATCTACAGATCAACCAGTTGCATCAGCTACAACGAGTACAACAACTGAAGCAACATCCAGAAATGCATCACTCGCTTCCACTACACTATTACAGTCTACAGTGGAGGCAGGATCAACAGAGGCGACTGTGATACTCGAAACAGGTTTGACAAAATAAGTTATGACTATAGATATCAGTCTATAAGGGTGCACTCAGTCACACAAGGCTATACAAACTGTGCCCGGGTGCGTTTTAGTGTGCCAGAGCGCGGTTCAGTAGGGCTTTAGCATAGTGCACTTGAAGTGTAAGTGCAATGCACACCTCAGCCCAAAACTGAAGACACAGCAGGAGTGTTTCATATGGATTCATTAATCATTCTTACTTAAATATCCCCCACACCATTACACAGGTGTACCTAATAAAGTGGCCGGTTAGTGTAGAATAACCACAACAAAATTCAAGTAGCCTACTTTACTAAAGTACGGTTCAATACCTATAAATTACTTACTTTAAAATAATATAGTATGTTTCATGTGGGCACAAACAAATTAAAGATGTGATCCTTGAACATGTCTTTTCTTTTTTGGGGTCTGATCTTCGTAAGTGGATTACTCATTTAGCTGGATTTGGTTATTGTTGATTTGACACAATCCAGGATAGTTTCGTTCTTTAAAATTCATCCGAGAGTCATAGCAATAGGTCTTGATACCTTCTCAGGAGCAGGCCTGTTTCATATTAACAGGATTAGATCATGTCATTTCAAGTAAAGTTAACACTGTTATGCCTTATGCCACAGGATTAAGAAACTTGAATACTAATCTAAAGAAAACAACTAGTAAATCAACCAAAAGTAAAACTAAATAAATTGCTAAATACTTGAAAGATGCATGAAAGTGTAAAGCTTGCAGCTAACAACATAGAAAGTTTTTGCGTATCATATTTAATAAACTGTGTACTACGGGTTTGTTAAATACTACTGTGCATAACCAAGTTAGCCAGAGATCAGTTATAAAGATTAAAAGATCCAGGATCAGTTAAATCATCTTAGATTTTTTAAGCAAGGTATGAAGAATAGAACCCAGGTAACATACATAGCTGGAGTTTGATGCCATGTTGATTTTTTAAAAAATGAAACAGGCTGTGTCCGAAATTGTCTACTACTCAGTTGGGACTGCATATGAATTTAAATATACTACTCAACCATTAGAAAAATATGTTCTATACAGTATGAATGTGAGTAGTCTGAATGGAACTCGGACGTACTGCTTCAGCCATTTTGTCATCATCATGTGACCTACCTGCATCAGTTGCGTTGCTTCACTTGCATTCATGAATTCTGTGCACTTCAGAATCTCGCCATAAGTAGTACTGTAGGTCAGTGTTTCCCAACCCTGTTCCTGAAGGCACACCAACAGTCCACATTTTCAACCTCTCCCTAATTAAACACACCTGAATCAACTCATCAGAACATTAGAAGAGGCTCCAAAACCTGAAGCTAATTGGTCAGATAAGAGAAACACCGAAAATATGTACTGTTAGTGTGCCTCCAGGAACAGGGTTGGGAAACACTGCTGTAGGTCATCCGGTTAATTCTCGCCTCCTGTTTTTAAACTTCTATGAATTTGAACATACTACTGTTTTTAGTACTATATAGTATGGAAGTATGCTATTTCGGCCGCAGCAACAGTTAATACAATTGTAACGAAGCAGAATTCACAATTCAAGAGTTAATTTCTGAGTTTAGTTTTGTTACACTAAATAATTAAAATGTCATTACTGTACACAAACTCCATTCTCTTTTGACTTACCTTTAGGAACAATGTCAACACTTCAGCCTGTACAGACAGTATCTACAGAAGAGCCAGTGACAACCAAAGCAGTACAATCTGCAGCAATGTCAACACAGTCAAAAACATCCCCTCAAGAAACAACAGAGCAATTACAACCTAAAACAGATTTAATAACACAAAGTGAAACAGTGTCAGAAACAGAATCCCCACCAACAAAATCATCAACATCTAGTGCGACTCTTACATCTGTAGAGTTAGCAAGTGCAACTACTTCACCAGCAACAGGAGCAACATCAGCGTTGCCAGAAAGTGCACTGAGCACATCAGCTGCTGTTAGCAATGAACCAACAACTAAGACAACACTAACTAAGGTTACATCTCCTGCATCACATTCTGTGGGAATAGATACACTACCAACAACAGCAGACTCCACCACTTCACCTAAAGCTTCAACTATGATACCAGTAACATCTCAAGTCACAACTGAGCCTTTAACAGCCCAAAATGAAACTACACTGTTAATGTCAACGACGACAGTATCAGACGCTCATGCCTCAGATATCTCCACTACTGTCAAAACAATGACACAAGATGACACAGCTTCTACATCAACCGGTCAAACCACATTATCAACAACTTTTAGAACAGAATCAACTATTTTTCCCAGCACATCAGCTCCAATAACAGAGGCATCATCACCTTCAATAACAACAGACACAAGTACATCTAGTAATACAGAATCATCTACAGAAGCCACAGCAGCTGCAACAGGAACAAGCACAGCATCAACTGTTAGAAATGATACAGAAACAACCGGAATTACTTCAACACAAGACACATTGACAACAAAAACTAGCCAACAAGAGTCTACTACTCCACCCAAATCTTCAACCCTGGCGCTGATGACATCAGCATTGCCAGTAAGTGCACAGGACACATCTACAGGAGAAACTGTTAGCAATCAGGTAGAAACAACAAAGACAACACTAGCTGAGGTTTCATCTCCTGCATTACAATCTGTGGGAGTAGATACCTTAACAACAACAATAACAACCAACCTAGTAGAATCTTCAACTGCATCCACAGCTTCAACGTTGGTATCAGAAACATCTCAAGTCACATCCGAACCTTCAACAGCCCAAAAAGAAACTACAACATTAATGCCAGTGATTCCAGTAACAATGCATCATACCTCAGTAGTCTCCACCACTATCAAAACAGTAACACAAACTGAAACAGGTTCTACATCAACAGGTCAAACCATATTAACATCAACTTTTTCTACAGAATCAGCTATTTCTTCCAGCACAGGAGCTCCAGCAACAGAGGCATCATCCCCTTCAATAACAACAGACACAAGTACATCCAGAACTACAGATTCATCTACAGAAACCACTGCAGCTACATCAGGAACAAGCACAGCATCAACTGTTAGAAATGATACAGAAACAACGGGGATTACTTCAACACAAGGTACATTAACAACAAAAACTAGCCAACAAGAGTCTACTACTCCACTCCAAGCATCAACCCTGGTGCTGGTGACATCATCATTGCCAGTAAGTGCACTGGGCACATCTACAGGAGAAACTGTTAGCAATCAAGTGGAAACAACTAAGACAACACTAGCTGAGGTTTCATCTCCTGTGTTACCATCTGTGGCAGTAGATACATTGACAACAACAATAACAACAAGCCTATCAGAATCTTCAACCGCACACACAGCTTCAACATTGATATCAGAAACATCTAAAGTCACAACCAAACCTTTAACAGCCCAAAAAGAAACCACAACATTAATGCCAGTAACAATGGATTATACCTCAGAAGTCTCCACCACTGTCAAAACAGTGACACAAGCTGAAACAGCTTCTACATCAACAGGCCAAACCATATTAACATCAACTTTTACAACAGAATCAACTATTTCTCCCAGCACAGCAGCTCCAATAACAGAGGCATCATTCCCTTCAATAACAACAGACACAAGAACATCCAGTATTTCAGAATCATCTACAGAATCCACTGCAGCTACATCAGGAACAAGCACAGCATCAACTGTTAGAAATGATACACAAACAACCGGAATTACTTCAACACAAGATACAGTGACAACAAAAACTAGCCAACAAGAGTCTACTACTCCACTCCAAGCATCAACCTTGGTGCTGGTGACATCTGCATTGCCAATAAGTGCACAGGGCACATCTACAGGAGAAACTGTTAGCAATCAAGTGGAAACAACTAAAACAACACTAGCTGAGGTTTCGTCTCCTGTGTCACAATCTGTGGCAATAGATACATTGACAACAAACCTAGTAGAAACTTCTACTGCATCCACAGCTTCAACATTGGTATCAGAAACATCTCAAGTCACAACCGAACTTTCAACAGCCCAAAAAGAAACTACAACGTTATTGCCAGTCACAATGGATTATACCTCAGAAGTCTCCACCACTGTCAAAACAGTAACACAAGCTGAAACAGTTTCTACATCAACAGGTCAAACCATATTAACATCAACTTTTACAACAGAATCAACTAATTATCCCAGCACAACAGCTTCAATAACAGAATCATCATCACCTTCAATAACTACAGACACGAGTACATCCAGAACTACAAATTCATCTACAGAAACCACTGCAGCTACATCAGGAACAAGCATAGCATCAACTGTTACAAATGATACACAAACAACCAGGATTGTTTCAACTCAAGATACAGTTACAACAAAAACTAGCCAGGAAGAGTCTACTACTCCACTCCAAGCATCAACCCTGGTGCTGGTGACATCAGCATTGCCAGTGAGTGCACAGAGTACATCTACAGGAGAAGCTGTTAGTAATCAGGTAGAAACAACTAAGACAACACTAGCTGAGGTTTCATCACCTGCATCACAATCTGTGGCAGTAGATACATTGACAACAACAATACCAACAAACCTATCAGAATCTTCAACTGCATCCACAGCTTCAACATTGGTATCAGAAACATCTCAAGTCACATCCGAAACTTCAACAGCCCAAAAAGAAACCACAACATTAATGCCAGTGATTCCAGTAACAATGCATCATACCTCAGTAGTCTCCACCAATATCAAAACAGTAACACAAGCTGAAACAGTTTCTACATCAACAGATCAAACCACATTACCATCAACTTTTACTACAGAATCAGCTATTTCTCCCAGCACAGCAGCTCCAGAGGCATCATCACCTTCAATAACAACAGACACAAGTACATCCAGAACTACAGATTCCTCTACAGAAACCACTGCAGCTACATCAGGAACAAGCACAGCATCAACTGTTAGAAATGATTCACAAACAACGGGGATTACTTCAACACAAGGTACATTAACAACAAAAACTAGCCAACAAGAGTCTACTACTCCACTCCAAGCATCAACCCTGGTGCTGGTGACATCATCATTGCCAGTAAGTGCACTGGGCACATCTACAGGAGAAACTGTTAGCAATCAAGTGGAAACAACTAAGACAACACTAGCTGAGGTTTCATCTCCTGTGTTACCATCTGTGGCAGTAGATACATTGACAACAACAATAACAACAAACCTATCAGAATCTTCAACCGCACCCACAGCTTCAACATTGATATCAGAAACATCTAAAGTCACAACCGAACCTTCAACAGCCCAAAAAGAAACCACAACATTAATGCCAGTAACAATGGATTATACCTCAGAGGTCTCCACCACTATCAAAACAGTGACACAAGCTGAAACAGCTTCTACATCAACAGGCCAAACCATATTAACATCAACTTTTACAACAGAATCAACTATTTCTCCCAGCACAGCAGCTCCAATAACAGAGGCATCATCACTTTCAATAACAACAGACACAAGAACATCCAGTATTTCAGAATCATCTACAGAATCCACTGCAGCTACATCAGGAACAAGCACAGCATCAACTGTTAGAAATGATACACAAACAACCGGAATTACTTCAACACAAGATACAGTGACAACAAAAACTAGCCAACAAGAGTCTACTACTCCACTCCAAGCATCAACCCTGGTGCTGGTGACATCTGCATTGCCAGTAAGTGCACAGAGCACATCTACAGGAGAAACTGTTAGCAATCAAGTGGAAACAACTAAAACAACACTAGCTGAGGTTTCATCTCCTGCCTCACAATCTGTGGCAATAGATACATTGACGACAATAGCAACAAACCTAGCAGAATCTTCAACTGCATCCACAGCTTCAACATCGATATCAGAAACTTCTCAACTCACAAGTGAACCTTCAACAGTACAAAATGAAACTACAACCAGAACTACAGATTCATCTACAGAAGCCACTGCAGCTACATCAAGAACAAGCACAGCATCAACTGTTACAAATGATACACAAACAACCAAGATTACTTCAACACAAGATACAGTTACAACAAAAACTAGCCAGGAGGAGTCTACTACTCAACTCCAAGCATCAACCATGGTGCTGGTGACATCAGCATTGCCAGTGAGTGCACAGGGCACATCTACAGGAGAAACTGTTAGCAATGAGGTAGAAACAAAGAAGACAACAGTAGCTGAGGCTTCATCTCCTCCGTCACAATCTGTGGGAGCAGGTACATTGACAACAACAACAGGCCTAGCAGAGTCTTCTACTGCATCCAAAGCTTCAAAATTGGTATCAGAAGCATCTCAAGTCCCAACCGAAACTTCAACAGTCCAAAAAGAAACTACAACATTATTGCCAGTTACAACAGCTCATGCCTCAGAAGGCTCCACTACTGTTGAAACAGTAACACAAGCCAAAATAGGATCTTCATCAACAGGTCTAACCACATTTACATCAACTTTAACAACAGAATCAACTATTTCTCCTATCACAACAGCACCAATAACAGAGGCATCATCCCCTTCAAGTACATCTTCAACTACCACAGCTTCAGCAATACCATCAGCATTACCAACAGCATTACCTTCAACTGCATCAAGCACAGCATCAACTGTTAGAAATGAACCAGAAACAGCCAGGATAAATACAACACAAGATGCAATAACAACAAAAACAAGCCTGCCAGAATCTTCTACTGCACCAACAACTTCAACCTCACCAACAACTCAAGTCACAACTGAACCTTCAACAGAAACAACAACATTAATGCCAGTGATACCTGTAACAATGGCTCATACCCCAGAGGTCACTATCACTGTCAAAACAGTGACACAAAATCCTACAACACAAGCTGAAACAGGTTCTCCATCAACAGGTCAAACTGTGTCTCCAAGCACTGCAACACCAATAACAGAGACATCATCACATTTAACTCAAGCAGGGGACATAAAGACAACAATTGCAGGAACATCCAAAAATACCAAATCATCCACAGAGGACACAACTATAAGTCAAACTATTGCAGCATCATCAGCATCGCCAGCAACTCCGCTGGACACAACTACATCAACAACTGCTAGCAACAACAAGGAAACCACCAAGACAACACTAGCTGAGATTTCATCTACATTTAAAACAACAACATCAGGCATAGCAGAGTCAACCACAGCACTTGCATCTTCAGCCTTGAAACCAGAAACATCTCAAATAATCTCAACTGAACCTTCATCAACTCACAGAGAAACTACAACATTAATGTCAACGACACCAGTATCAAATGCTCATGTGACAGAAGTCTCCACCACTGTCAAAACAGTAACACAAGATCTTACACCACAAGCTGAAACAGGTTCTTCATCGACAAGTCAAACTACATTAACATCTCAATTTACACCAAAATTAAGTACTTCTCCCAGCACAGCAGCACCAATAACATCATCATCTTCAAGTACATCATCAGAGACACCATCATCTTCAAGTACAGCTGGTGAAGAAACTACAACAGTCACAAGAACATCCAGAACTGCAGAATCAGCAACAGAAACTACAACATTGTTGGTACCAACAACAAATGAAACTGTAGCACCTCCAGCAGGAGTGGAGTCGGCATTACCATCAACTGCATCAGGGACCAGCACAGCATCAACTGTTAGGAATATAACTGTTACAAAAACAAGCCAATCTGATTCTACTACTCCACCCAAAGCTTCAACTACTGAATCTACTTTAACTGCTTCATCTACTGTATTACAATCTGTGACAACTGATACGTTGAGGACAGCTTCAACCTCGAAACAAAAAACATCTCAAGCTACAACTGAAACTTCACAAGCTACATTAACACCAGTAACAATGTCTCATACCACAGTAGTCTCCACCACTGTCACAACAAGGACACAAGAGCCTACAAATCAAACAGGTTCTTCATCAACAGGTCAAACTACATTACAATCAAATTTTACAGCAGTAACAACTATTTCTTCAAGCAAAACAACACCAATAATAGAGGCATCATCAACATCCAACATTACAAAATCATCTACCAGGGGCACAACATTGTTGGTACCAACAACAGGAAACAACACAGCAGCTACATCAGGGACAAGCATAGCATTAACTGTTAGAAATGACTTGTTGACAAACAAGACCACCACAGTTAAGATTTCATCTACATCGAACACAACAACAGGCCTACCAGAATCTAGTACATCAAACAGAGCTTCAACATCGACACCACAAACATCTCAAGTCACAACCAAACCCTCAACAACCAAAAATGAATCTAAAGCTTTAACATCAGTGCCAATGTCATCTGTATCGACAGCTAATACCTCAGACTTCTCCACTGTTAAAAGAACTACACAAGCTGAAACAACTTCATCATCAACAAGATATTCTACATTGACCCAATCTGTTACCACAACAACTATGCCAACCACAGGAGCACTAATAACGTCAAAAACAGATCCTCCCACCCTTAAAGAGGGAGCTTTACACTTATCTTTCAGTCTCAATCAAACATTCAAAGAAGAATATGCAAACAGATCATCCCCTGAATTCCAATTATTGGCAAACACTATAACAGATCAGGTAAGTAAAACTTTTACATTACATTAAACATAAAAGTAATTCACTTAATAGAAGGGATATCTCAAGCGACGAATGCATAATAGCCTATCAATATTCAAGGATACTTAAAGGAGTAGTTTACCCAAAAACATTCTCTATTCGTTCACTTGTTGAAAACCTTTATGAGATTCTTTCTGCTGTTGAACAGAAAAGATGATATTTTGAAGAATGCTGAAATCCTGTAACTACTGACTTCCAAAGTATTCGTTTTTTTTTTTTTGTTTGTTTTGATGAATGTCAGTGCAGTGGTTACTGGTTTTCAGCCTTTCTTCAAAATATCATCTTTTGTGTTCAACAGAAGAAAGAAACCGATAAAGGCTTATAACCACTTGAGGGTGAGTAAATAATGTCTGTTTCTCAAAATGCGTTCTTCAGCGTTGAAAAGGGGCAAACAATAAATCGCTGTATAAATGCTGTAATGTTTAAATCATTTTCCATTAAAAATGCGTGAAGGTCATGTGACCATCAGGAAGAACCAGAGAAGAACGCAGCATCGCATTTCTCAGAGGACGCGTTCTCTGTTCTCACGGTCTCCCAAATTCGTTCTTCTGTGACACATGACAAGACCACTTCTCCACAAGTTCTTGGAATTGAGAAACAGCCCACGAGTATGTTTTAATTCATGGGTGAACTATCCCTTTAAGAGTAGAATACACTACAACAAAGACTTCATACTTAGTTTTGTTTCCCACAAACCAAGAATTTCAGTGTGATTTTATAAATGATAACTCCTGCACACCTTATCCATCTATTATTCGATTTCTTCTCGTTGTGTGGAAATTGATGTAAAAATATTACTATAAACAATATGGATAGAAAAATGTATATTACTAAAACTAAGAAGCTAAGGTATATTTATGTGGGAAATTACAAAGAGAATTTTAGGATTTTAACGTTCATGTACAATTTGCAAGCCAGCTTCTTATTTTTGCTTTGGAATTTCCAGTTTTGAAAAACAATGTCATAGTGCCACCTAGTGGCTCTAAAATCTAAACAAGACAGTGTGACCATTGAACGTTATTTGAGAAAAGGAAATATATATATATATATATATATATATATATATATATATATATATATATATATATATATATATATATATATATATATATATATATATATATATATATATAAACATACACAGTGCTCAGCATAATTGAGTACACCCTATTATGAAAATGAATGTTTATCTATTTCTCAGTGAATACAGGCAGTGTATTTTGGTGCATTGAACACACACAGATTTATTCAACAGATGTATTTATTAAAAAACATTTTAGTCACCAAACATAATTAGAAATTCAAAGATAATACAATTAAATTCAAGCAAAATATTGCAAAAAAATTACAACCTACAAAATTTCAACTAAATTCTTTCATTTTTTTTTGCTTTTCTTGATTTTTTCTCTTTTTAAAATTTGTATTTAATATTTTTCTCTAACATATAAATTTGAGTGTACTAGTTTTTGGTCCGTTACCTAAGTTATTTTGTTAGATAAGCTCCAGATTTGGCTTCACTACTGACTAATCTAATGTATATGCACAAATGTAATATTGTATAGCTTCCTATTAAAACTATGAATTTAAAAGATAAATTTGTGAGATCTCCTAACTCCTAGATCTCCTTAACCCCACTGACATGTCTGGGGTGATGGTTCCCATTTCTAAGAAAGGGAACCGGAGGGTGTGTTCCAACTATAGGGGGATCACACTCCTCAGCCTCCCTGGGAAAGTCTATGCCAGAGTACAGGAGAGGAGGATCCGGCCGATGGTTAAACCTAGAATCCAGGAGGAACAATGCGATTTCCGTCCAGGCCATGGCACTCTGGACTAGCTCTATACCCTCACCAGGGTGCTCGAGGGTTCATGGGAGTATGCCCAACCAGTCCACATGTGTTTTGTGGACTTGGAGAAGGCATTCGACCGTGTCCCTTGTGGCATTCTGTGGAAGGTGCTCTGGGATGATGGGGTCAGAGGCGCTTTGTTAAGGGCTGTCTCATCCCTGGATGAACAGAGTAAGAGTTTGGTTCGCATTGCCGGCAATAAGTCAGACTTGTTTCCAGTGCATGTTGGGCTTAGGCAGGGCTGCCCTTTGTCACCAATTCTGTTCATAATTTTTATGGACAGAATTTCAAAGTGTAACCTTGGGCTGAACGGGGTCTGGTTCGAGGACCACAGGATTCCATCTCTGTTATTCGCAGAAGAATTTGTTCTGTTGGCTTCATCGAACATGGACCTTCAGCATGCACTGGGGCGGTTTGCTGCAGAGTGTGACACAGCTAGGATGAGAATCAGCCCCTCCAAGTCCGAGGCCATGGTGCTCCACTGGAAAAAGGTGGTTTGCCACCTCCAGGTTGGAGGAAAGTCCTTACCCCAGGTGGAGGAGTTCAAGTATCTTGGGGTTTTGTTCACGAGTGAGGGAAGGATGGAGTGTGAGATTGACAGGCGGATCGGTGCAGCGGCAGCAGTAATGCGGTCGATGTACCAGTACGTTGTGGTAAAGAAGGAGCTGAGCCAAAAGGCAAAGCTTTCGATTTACCGGTCAATCCACGTTCCAACTCTAACCTATGGTCATGAGCTTTGGGTCATGACTGAAAGGACAAAATTTCAGATACAAGCGGCCAAAATGAGTTTCCTTCGCAGGGTGGCAGGGTACACCCTTATAGACAGGGTGAGGAGCTCTGTCACCCGGGAGGAGCTTGGAGTAGAGACGCTGCTCCTCCACATTGAGAGAAGTCAGCTGAAGTGGCTCGAGCATCTGTTTCGGATGCCTCCAGGATGCCTACATAGGGAGGTGTTCCCAGAGGGACTATGTCTCTCGGCTGGCCTGGGAACGCCTCAGGATCCCCCCGGAGCAGCTGGAGGAATTGGAGAGGGAAGTCTAGAGTTGTCTCCTGAGACTGCTGCCTCCCGGATAAGCGGATGAAAATGACATGACATGACAGATTTATGAGGGGTGTACTTATATAAGCTGAGCACTGTGTGTATATATATATATATATATATATATATATATATATATATATATATATATATATATATATATATATATATATATATAAATGAGGTATTTGCTGTTTAAATTGCAGGACAAGTTTATGTACTTTATTAAAATTATCATGTTTTCATCACATGCAGATAAACAAAATATTCATAGATGTCCAAGGATATAAGCGATCCAGAGTCAATGGTTTCACGTAAGCTTTACAACTGCGTCTTTCAAATTTCTTTCTGACATGGAGCACACTAGTTACTGGACTTTGGGAGTATATACACTGATTCTGTATATATGGACTTTTTTGTTTTAGGAATGGTTCCATTGTAGTTGATATGACTCTCATCTATGAAAATTCTTCTGTGGTCCAAAACTCAGCTGCGGTAGAAGCAGTTCTTTATAGTGGAAAGATGAATGGTTCCATAAATCTGGACATCATACTTACGACTATCAAAGCAGGTGGGTGTGAAAAGCTGAAATACACTGTAAAAAAACATCTGGTCATTAACAGTTTCTGTATTTTGTGATTCACATGACTTTTTCATTTATTTCTGGATGTGAATTGCATTATGGAGCCTTGATCTCTACTCTGTTGAATTTTTGTTGTGGAATATCAATTCTGCTGTTTAATAATGTGGCTTTTATTGATGTTTTTTTTAGGTTGAGACAATATATTTCATAGGAAATAAGTCAGTAAAATATCAGAAAAGATTCTGGCAGTCTACTACCAGGTTTTTGTACGATAATTTACAACATGAGCACAGACAATAGATCACTTGTTCAAGCTAATACAAATGTCAATTATTATATCCTTCAAAGTTGTTGGAGGAAAGATCAAGGTATCACAATGTAATAAAAAAAACTGAATCACAAAATAGGAAATCTTACAATTTATGTGTATTTTTTACAGTGTAGCACAAAGTAGATGATAAAATCTTTAACATGACATTTTATGTGTAATGTACATTTCATTTTACAGGGGAAACAGTAACTCCTAATACAACTACTCCTGTCACAAATGTAACTGTAGAACCCACAAGGACAAACGGTATTTTCCAATGAATTATATGTTTAGCTATAAACAAATACATTTGGTTTAAATTCTTAAATGCAGTATTTAGAATAAACCACTTCACAATGTAATGCCTTTATCAACTCGTCATTGTATATTTAATTTGACTTATTTCTGTGCTCCCTACCTTTTCAGAGAACACAAACACCACCTCTGGTGCCCCTCCATGGAGGATCCGCTGTTCACTAACGCTTCTGTCTCCAGTCATCACTGTTTTATTAGCACCAAGAGTGATGCTTTTCTAATTATACAGTGAAGTAAGGTTTATAGACTCTACGAATGTTGCACAAGTTTATTTTAGGCTCAAACTAGTTTGTACCCTGTGTAGAAGAGGTATTCAGGACTATGGCCCAACTAATAATCTTATTATATATTATTTAACCAAGTGCAGACCCTAAGTTATTATAACTCTTAATTAATATGATGATACAGGGTATTTCTTATTCAAGACAGTTAAGCGTAGGTCACTCAAATCCCTGAGTTTACTGGTTTGAATTGTTTTATATTTCACTTAGAGTTAACAATTAAACTTGGCTGATTTTATTTGTTTATAAAATGTGCTGTGTTTCCGTTACTGTGTTAAAAGTATGTAAATATAAGACATATGACGGCCTATCTGCTGCTAAGCATCTATCAGATTGTTTCTTACTGTACATAACTACCTCTGAACCATGCTTTCATAACCCTATAGGTAAAAAGTGGTACTATCCACTTATACTTTACCTGAGCTAAAACAGGGTTTAGAACAATAATAATCTGGGGTTAAGTGTATGTATACATATATATGTATGTATATATATATATTCACTTTATTATTTTATTCTTATTTGTTATACTTTGTTAATGTTATTTGGTTCATATTTAATATTGCTATATATATTGAGTACTTCAACTGTGTTTTGTTGTTAGTAAAGATAACACTTTATGATATGTTTCTTATTTTGATTGTCAGCTGATTAATTGTGTTTACTTATATTAACATTCTATGTAAATATCATGATCTTTAAATGTAGAAATATCCTGGGTTAGCAGAAAGGGAGGATTGTAAAATCACTTTGACTCTTAACATGCACGTATAATACAGTATCTATTTTTTCTTAATTTTCCACTTCACCTACAATTACAATTGACCTTGTAGTGTAGGTAATATAGTTTCATTGTACCTAACATTAAACAGCCAGTTTATCAAGAATAAATTGTCGTTTTGATCGCCACCTGGTGGCTGGATGCAGTACAATCTCAAAAATTAAGTAAGCATACAAAAGATTGTACCGTAAGGTCCTATCTAGTTCTGTGAAAATCTGACTCCCCCTGAAAAAAGCTGTTCTCATAAAGCTACAGTCACATATTTTTATACACACACTCTATAAAGCAAGATATGACACCAGCATAAATTCGTTGTATATGTAATCTTGCAAACCTGTATTTTTATTTTTTTGTAATTTTGGGTACATTTTCATAAAAAATGTAAATAAATTTGAACTGTTTATGAGGCTTGTGTACTGTAATGTTGTTCTATAAGAAATTAGCTATGAATTTTATTTAATTTATTTGTCAACCTGGCCAACAGAAATTGCTTTATATTAATGTCCCATTATGGTAGCCTATACAGTACATCATTAATAACTTGAATTCTGTTATTTATATTTTTGTCAGCTTGTTGTCTTCTATTCACGACTTGTTTTGTGGTTTTATTTTGTTCATATAATAGGCGGATGCCCCATAAACCTAATTTTTGAAAGAGATAAGCTTTCTGTGAATTTTTTTTTCAATACTAAAGGGAATTTAAAAAACATTAGTATGTTTTTTCACCGTGTGCTTCAATCTTTAAACAGAAACTTAAGGGCTGTAGCAGTGAAAAGTGTCAGTACCCCCCCCCCCCTACCCATTACGTTGGTAGTGATTCACTCTCTGTAGTGGCCGCCATTTTAAAACACGAAAACGAGGCTGCGGTGGGAAGAAACCCGGAAGTATAGACCTTTTTCTTGGCTGCTGCATGAAGGGCACCATAGCGACCAGCGTCTTCCGGTAGAATGCTAAGAACTTCCGTTTACAACCGGTAATTTGTGCATCGAAAATGGGTTTCAATTGCGTTTTGAGTGGATTACGGAGTGTTTTTGTGACACACAACTTTGAAAGGTGTGTGTTAAAGCTGTTATAAATCAGTGTGCTAGTGGGACAGTACAGGTGACTTTAGCGATGACTAGGCTTCATTTAAACAGCAGAAGATGCCGTCTGACAACGAGGGGAAAATGCCTCACAGCAGTTGTTTTCCATCCTATTAGATCACATTTTTTAAAATGATCAGTCCAGGAGGCTGCGCTGATAGACAACAGTATTAATTTAAAGAAGACAAATGCAGGTAAAATAAATTAAAACTATTGTTTCAAAGCTGTCCAAATGTGACTCTTTACGCGCATCAGCTGAAGACCGGAAGTTCTTAACATTCTCCTTGCGCATTCACGCAAAGCATAATGGGTAATTTTGCGTTTCAATAAACAGGTCTATAGGATCAGCACTGTAAACATTGCAACAACATGCTGTGTACTACAAACCCCCAGCTGTTGCCACGACTTCAAAATGCAGATATGGTGTAAACATCACTTTAATATCATTCAGTTCAGTTTAATTTAAACAATTAAAAGCATATTAGACATTAAACAACATTACAATCTCTTTCAGAGTAATACGTCCAAGTGTCCTCCTAGGCTTCAGTTCATGGCAGCAGGTAAACACTGTGACAACGCTTCCCTGTTTCAGTCTATGTAACCCGCTGAGTGATAAAACACTGCAGTCTTCTGTAGCACACCCTCATGTTGTCTGTAATAGCGTTGTCCCGGTACTGAAGTTTTAAAAACGTCCAATATTTAACATTTAAGCTAACATTTAAGCACCGCTGAGCACGCTTAAACACAGCTGATTAGCCGCGAAGGTCATCAGCTCACCCCTCTTCACCGAGTGCAAACACAGATACACGGACATTGGAGCGCTTAAAGCCGTGAAGATCAGTCGATTCATCAGCGGATCGCTTGTCTGTGTTTGTGTCCGGTAAACATTAGTGAAGTGCGGTGAACTGATGACCTTCTCGGCCAATCACAGTCATTTCTGTAGAGCACGTGAACACAATGGCAAATCAGCGCTGTTTAAGAACGCCATCAACAGTGCTTAAATGTTAGCGGGGAATAGACTTTTTTTTGTTTTTCAGTACCGAAATTCAGTATCGTGACATGTCTAATATAATGAAAGAATCAGTTCATTAACTTGAGTTTAAACGCGATTAAAACATGTTCCAGTGGCTAGATATTAATTAACAGTCATTCAAACATCTTTACCAAAGCCTCTCTACTTGACGGTTGGTCTCGCGCATCCATCATGTTTGTAGTTCGTTTACACTTTTCACCCGCGTTTGTAGTTCTAAATCGAATTCATGTCCTATGCGCAATGTATTGTGGGCAATATCAGCGGTTAGAGTATGGATGCTTCGAGTTTTTACCGGAAATAGTAAACCATACGGGAACCTTTGGCATACTCTTTTCAACATACTACAATTTGGGACATACTAATTCTACTTTCAAATACTATTTAGGATGGACAGTATGCGAGTTAGGATGCAGCATAGTAGTCTTAAACACCTTGATTAGGTGGATCAGCTGTGTTTGATTAGGGTTGTAGCAAAACTGGGCAGAGCAGTGGCCCTCCAGGAATTTAGTTTGAAACCTAAGAGGCAGATACAGCATTACCCCAATCTATCACCATATTTCACATTAAACATCTCCCTTCCTGGGTAGGTTCCCAATGGCGGCGATGACCCCTTGCCTTAGGTTGCCCTTCACTTGGCCAAAAAAAGAGAAATAGCCTCGTACACACTGGTAACTGCTCTTTCCCACTGCAAACCTTCCTCCAGGGAAAATACATTCAAAAACAATGAAACCCATTGAGACTACCTACTAGAGTTCAAACCTTGAGACAGATTAATCAGACACTCAAACCAACTGGACATCAAGTTAAGATTACTCAGAGAATTTAGACTACTTCTGTAGCCAGAAAGATTTGGCCCTGTATATGAGGAGTTGAGACTAAATATGACAAAAAAAGTTACAAAAAACGATACAACTATACAAATTCATTACGTCTATAGCTTTTATAAAGACCTCATGTTTCCTCAGCAAAAGCATTTTTTAATTTCCTATTTCTTAAATACAACATTTAATTACTAATTATTCTATTGCTGCATAGAATCTGAAATGAAGAATTTCTGTATTTATTCTAACTTTTCCCTCACATCTCAGTGTCTATGATTTCCAACTAAAACACCATGCTTTTCTATAAATGGCTTGTTATGACACAGGCAGATAGCAGCATTTAGCTGACTATAAATGACAGAGTTAGTTCCAGATCAGGTAGTATACATGCTAATTACAATTTAACTCTGATTTTTGTACTACCTCTTAACTCAAACCCACCCTTAACATATCAGCTTTTACAAGCATTTTCAAAGTTAGTGCTTTACAGTTAACAGTGATTTTGGATTTTTCAGGGATTTACTGAATCCATCAGAATAATCTTTAAAACCCCCCTTTATGGTACTCATTTACATATTTAAATCCATTAGTAAAGTTACTCTTATGCACAAACTCACATGCACATTTTTACTCTGATATGTCTCGGTTACTTTTACTCTAAAGAGGGGTGACACTAAGGTCATCATATACTCTAGGCCCTTAAACAATCAACTTTAATAATCATAAAGACAAAAGAAAGGATATGTGTTATCCCATCCTGGAGTGGATATTCATCATAAAATCCACTCTTTCACTCATAACTCATCACGTAAGATAAAAACCAAACTCAAGCAAAGATATGGCAAACATCTTTCACTGCAAAAATCAAAAAGTCAGTTGTGCCTATAATTTCAGTCATTATAATCTGTCCAGTCTCTTTCCGAGATGACCACCATTCCAGAGCATCTTTACAAGATGGCTGCCAGCTCAGACTCTGTTCTCAAGATGGCCACCAGCACTTAAGCTACATTCAAAATCCCATACAACTCAAGTAGGTACTAGTGCTGCAAAATATATCGTTTCAGCCTCGATATCGCAATGTGCAAATCTGCAATAGTCACATCGCAGAATCTACTATATCAAGTTGGGATTATAATCAACCAGGAACCACAATTCAGAACATGAAATTTTACATTTGATTATTGAATTTCCGTACATCAATACTTTTAGACTTTTAAAGTGCTGTTTATTTCTTTTCTTTTGGTTTTCATCTGTGCTTTTTTATTTGTGTATTGTATTTTGTATATTTTCTGCAGATGCGCTCCCCTACACAATAATCTCAACCAATGTAAAACTATAAATTCTTTCTAAATAGTTACTTTAGTCATATTGTGAAATTATATACCATATTGTAAATCATAAATATGGAATTGTGCAGCCCTAGTAGATACTCCATTCTATCTTCATAATTATTTTAAATGGATGTTATATTATGAAAGTATAACTGGAATTTGGAGATATGACATCCTATGTATTTCCCAGTGATGGGTTGCAGCTGGAAGGGAATCCTCTGCGTAAAAACATATGCTGTATAAGTTGGCGGTTCGTTCCGCTGTGGCGACCCCAGATTAATAAAGGGGCTAAGCCGAAAAGAAAATGAATGAATGAATGAACATCCTGTGTACTCCATGTTGTCAATTATACATTTTCTCTCATGGCATAGCAAAGTGTACTTTGGATATCCTCACATTCCAAAACCACGTTTCATGTGTGTTCCTCTTGTGTTTCACATGTGTTTTTAAACTGTGAAGGTCATTTGACGCACATGTTTTTTTTTTCTGTTAGGGCCATTGCTGTATAAAAAGATAATAGCGAATTATTAACTGCAACTCAGACATTTGAATGCAATTGTGAGTTAACATTTTCACAATTCTGGCTTTTCTCTCTAAGTTCTCTGTTGAAAAATGATTTTAAAACAACTCATGTTTAAGCTGGTCATGTGCTGGGTCTTAAGCAGCAGAAACAAATTCTTTCCTGTGAATGGAGAACCTGTAATACAATTAATAATATTTCCAATCATTTTGTTTGTGCCATAAGAGAAATGTACACTATATACCATACGTTTTATGAGGCCCCAGATAACTTCTAAAAGTATATGTTCATCCCAGCCTATGTTGTCACAAGCCAACAATTTGGTTAATGTAGATAGTGTTTATTTGGAAAATTGCAGACATTACAAAAGAAAACAGGATCCCCCTTCATTTTATTAAACTTCAGTACTTCATAAAACAATATACAGATCATTTATCAGAACAATTCTTCATTTATGTTACTCAGATTAAATACATAGATTTCACATGTGTACTTTGGTTACAAAAAGAACTAATTAACATTGATAAAGATACATTTCTTTCTTTAGATAAATTTCACTTGTGCCATTTCTGTGGCATAGAGGATTATTCAGATTTGGTTTCAATAAACCAATCCTCATTATTCCTCAATGTGCATTGTGTAACAATGTGCTTTTTGTAAACCAGAGACCAAATTACCATATTTCACACATACCATATGTACCACCAGGCTCTAAATGTGACAAGAAAGACTAGTAAATGATAAAGCTAGATCATAACTTGACTTGTTTGACTTGATTTTCTGATTCTGAGTGTGACCACAGTCATGATTGTTGGGTAGTAGCATGATGTGGTGTTTTTGCTGAAGTGAATGTGAAGCTTAGTGCATCACAGCTGAAAACAGAAGGGATGCTAAGGTCATCCACAATGCTGTTAGCATACTAACCAGCACCGGAGACTTGCTCACTGTAAATATAAAAAAAGAAAATGCATGTTAGTTGTGGATCCATTTATTAAGGTCAGTCATTGAAAACCTGTGGATATTATTCATTACTCTCTTTTTCAAACTGTAAACATGTTTTTTGACGACCTCTATATAATGTTACTTTTTCTTAATCATGAAGTATTACTAGATCTAAGTAAAACAGAGAAATGTTTTAGAGTGTAAGTCATTACATGAAAACATTATACAACTGTATACTGACCAGTCGTTCCTGTGAGGATGTCTGTAACATTGATAGATGTAGGATCAATTGGCAATAAGAATGCATTGTTTCTGACAGCAGCACCAAACTGTTTAGCCACCTCTGTTAAATTAGGAGGATTGCTGTTTTTGAGAAACGTTGTCCAAGCATCTATGTTAATGGAGCCATTCCTGAGAAAAATACATGAAAGACTAGTTAATAATGAACTAGTCTAAAGACCTGTTATGTAAAATGTAAAAAAATATTCTGTGATAAAGCCATTTTTGAGAACTGTATCTTAAAAGTTTACCTGAACCGCCAAACATCTAGCGCTTGGAAGCTTTTGTAATTACTGAAATACCCAGACAGCTATAACAAATGAACAAACAGGTTAATTGATATTTTAATATTATAATAATCAACAAGGCAATGTTTAACTAGACAGACATACAAATAGATCCACATGTATTACCTGATTATTGACAAACAGTCTCAGATAATTAGCTGCATTAGAGTTGATGTTTGACAGATCACTGACAAAGTTGCCTGGTATTTTAAAGGTGATATTATAGGTGGTTAGGCTTACTCCTGTTAAGAGCAGAATTAAGAGAAAATGGGACACAGTTCAGCATTACTAGTAGACGTACCATGCTTATAATTAGTCTCAAGCACAAAGACACTATTTTGAGCCTCCAACAAGTGCATGTGTGTCATCACATAAGAATGTTTTATATGCCTTTCTTTTACATTTTAACAGAAAATAATCAAGGACAAGACAAAAATATTAACTGACCGGATAGAGCAGTAGTGATAGATGTACTATCAACTGGTAGGTTCAAGAGTCCACTGTTAACTGCCTGAACAAGGAGGTCTTTCGCATCTACCACATTAGGAATAGGCAAATTGGAGGTGACAAACTGAAGTAAAGCATCTGTGAGAACGGATCCAGCACTGTGGGGCAAAACCATGTTAAAAAGCATAAAAAAAATAACAACCAAATAATCATTGAAGGCAAACAACCTGATTAAAAATAAAAACAAATCTCACACATGTATCCATTTATTTTTATGAAATTAAAGCAGGGTGTTTGCTAAGTACTACAAGCTGAATGGACAGTTTTACCTCAACTTATTAATAATCATCCCGTTGTAGTTTGGAAAACGTTTCTTGTAAACTGGATACAACTGTAACAGACAAAAAAAGCATAAAAACATCATATTACTATTACATATCAGTATTAAGTATCGTCATGTTTTTTTCAGAACAACATTAACTGTAAGAAATTTAGTTAAATGAGTAGTTTGCTAAATATTCAGGAGTTGTATCTATATTTAATGTTTTCAGTACACAACATTACATGTATCTTTTGCAATCATGATCAAAAACAATGCTTTGTTGGAGAAAAATATTACCTGATTTTTGATATTATCTATATACGCTTTGGTCCTTAGATCAGTGAAGTCAGAGAAGTATGTCTGGAATGTGTCAGTAAGCTTGAAACCTAAATTAATAGCTCCAAGATCGGCAGGTGTAGCGGTTGTCGTAGTTTGAGTTGAAGCTGTAGAACTTGTAGTTGCTGCAGTCGCAGTTGTGGGTGTAGTTACTGTAGTCACAGTTGTAGGTGTAGTTGTTGTAGTTGTAGGTGTAGTTGTTGTAGTTGTAGGTGTAGTTGTTGTAGTTGTAGGTGTAGTTGTTGTAGTTGTAGGTGTAGTTGTTGTAGTTGTAGGTGTAGTTGTTGTAGTTGTAGGTGTAGTTGTTGTAGTTGTAGGTGTAGTTGTTGTAGTTGTAGGTGTAGTTGTTGTTGTTGTAGGTGTAGTTGTTGTAGTTGTAGGTTTAGTTGTTGTAGTCGTAGTTGTTGTCGTAGTTGTAGTTGCTGCAGGTGTAGGAACTACACCTACAAATACATGGGACACATGGAACTCTTTATTGTGACCTAGTGGCCTAATGTAATGACAATATTAGCTATCATATTACATTAATTAAAATCTATAAACACAAACTGGCCAATACCTTGAGAAACAACGTATCCAGGCAGATGTAGGATCCCTGTTAGGTGAAATTAGGGAAAATAAAACACAGTAAATATCAGTCATGGACATAAAAACAAACCAAACACTGAGGAAGGACAGCAGAAGATTTAGAATTGCAGTGTAGCATTAAGTGGAATTTATTCAGCGGAATTGCTGTTAAAATCACTTTTTTTTTTAAACTGTCAGTTTCTTTTTACTAACCTTTCTCCTTTATATTATGATTTTACAGTATGAGTTATATTACTTTCAATCCTCAGTAATGCAAATGTAATGCAGAAACAAATATAGTTTCTTACCAATCACACACAGAACGGGTAGTATAATCCTCCACTCCATTGTTTTTATAGCACTAAGCCTAAAAATGAAAACCGATGTGAGCATGATGTAGCAAAGTTTCAAATTAAACACATTTCGTGAGCTTGATTTTAAATAAACAGCATCATACAGGTCTACTAAAATATGCTCACTATTTACTCGCCCTCAAGTGGTTTCAAACCTTGGAAACGAGTTTCTTTTTTCTGTTGAAAACTAAATTAGTTAGAAACCTGTAACCATTGACTTCCATAGTAGGAAAAACAAATACCATGGCAGCATATGGTAACAGGTTTTCAGCATTTTTTAACTTTTTGGGTCAACAGAAGAAAGAATCTCAAACAGGCTGACAGAAAGATGACAGAATTTTTAGGTTTGGGTGAACTATCCCTTTAATCAAGTCTTTAAAGATTTAATAAAACATTATGATTTATTCCATACACACATTTCATGGGTATATTGACATTAATAATTAAATTAAAAAATAAATAAATAAATAATGTAACCTAATATAACATTTACTGTTTACTATATTTCATATAAAATTTGACAAAAAAAGTCATAAAAAATACCAAAAATATTTCTTTACTCACTTTTTGAATATCCCACCGAAAATGCAATGCAGATTAATCCTTATAGCAGTGAAGGTCCTGTTACCAGTCTGTGGTCACCTCTAAAAGAGTACAGAAGACAGGTGTGCCCATATTTAAAGTCTGAAATATTTTTTTTTTGTTAAGAACAGACCAATCAGAGTTCAGCTGTGGGGTTGATGGTTGTTGACAAACTTGAGGAGCAACACTATCAAAATAATAGCTTTGTTTCCTGGTACGTGACGATACATGATGACAGTTCATGTTACACTGGCAGCTAGATATATTAGTTAATTAATAAATGGCAAATTCATTTATTATACAACAGGTTCACGTAAGGTTTAATGTGATAACTGTCTAATAGACTTGCTAGAATTAGTAGGACTTGTTGCATTTAGACACTTTTGTAGACATTCTGGTATGACCTGAAAAACTGAGAATCTCTACAGACTCCCATCACTAATGTGACATTAACCTGATTAATTATTTTCAATCATTATTTGGAGTTTTCTCAAGGTTATAAGCACAGGATTAATGTTGAGTTCATTAAAAGTATGCAATGAAAAATATGCTTGAGACATTCCTGGTGTCCTATTGAATAACTCGGTATTAAAAGCAACACCAATATATAATTTATACTAAATGTGAATATACATAAAGAAAAAAGATAGATCAGTGTGTTAAGACAGGCTTCGTCTTTGGACAGAAAAGGTGTGATAAAAAGGTGTGCTATGTTGCTAATCAAGTTGAATTTCCAGTTCATAAACAAAAACATGAGGAAACTTTGTAACTGGCTTTTCCAGCAAATGTAGTTCCTCATAACTCATAATGCAAGATAAAAACCAAACTCGAGCAAAGATATGACAAACATCCCTCCATTGCAAAATCAAAAAGTCAATTATGCCTAAATTTCACTCTTTATAATCTGTTCAGCTTTTCCATATGCAGTCTTTAAAAGTCTACGCTGCTGATGTGTATGTGATTTGTTTAGTTGTTATTATTGTTTTGTCATTCTTTACACTTTTTCCATTGTGACTTCTAGTAAACAGGTAAGAATGTTTTCCCCATGCCAAAACCTCAGCGTCACAGAATGGTCACAAGACTCATATATTAATAGCAGTCCGTTTAAAAATTTCCTCAAGCAATTGAGTCTTTACATTTCGCAACACAGAGTATCTTAAATGGCATTTTTACTCTGTTCTTTTTTAAATTATATTTCAATCTGGAAAAACGTTGATATCCATTGTATGAGTGCTATAATGTTAACAACTGTTACAATCATTTAGTCAATCATCTTTTTGAGACTGATCAAATAGCCTTTTTGTAATTTGATGTACATACTTGATGTAGTCAAGAAGTCAATCAAATATTAATTGACAAGATTAATATATTTGGGGGACTCTGATAGTGATATAATTGTTGGAACCCTATGTTGCATCTCAAAAATGACCAAAATCAGCCTGGAAATGTAAAAAAATTAAGTGAAGTTTCATAAACTAATTTCGAGAGGAGCACGTGATATGATTGAGCACGTCTGGCCACTCATCTGTAATCAGTAATATTCCAATCAGAGTGATCCTAGTTTACTATAAATGGATCATTTTCTCCCTACTGTTTCTATCTTCGTTTGGAAGAATCCCCCCTTCCACCCCATCTCCTCCTTTTCCTCCCTTTTCTAAAGGGGGAGCTCTCGAGACCTACCTGATCTCGGATCTCCTGATATGCTTATCGACTGGGCGGGAGCACCACCAAGCATATCTAAGTGGGAACTCTTGAAACAATAATGGACGAGGGGGGATCTTGCCTTACAGCAAGAAGGTCGCTGGTTTGTGTTTCGGCTGGGCCAGTTGGCATTTCTGTGTGTTCTCGTGGGTTTCCTCTGGGTGCTATGGCTTCCCCCACTGTCCAAAGACATGCAGTACTGGTGAATTGGATGAACTGAATTGGCTGTAGTGAATGAATGCGATATTGTATGGGTGTTTTCTAGTACTGCATTTTCTAGTACTGCATTGCACCCGATACAGAGTACCGATTCCTTGTCATGGTAATCAGATGATACAGAGTACCGATTCTGATGCTTCATGCTATAAATATACTTTAGTGTAGCATACTCCTTCCCTAAGAGAATAAATTAAGGATGCAGCATATAATCCCTTAAAAATGTCTATTATAACCATTAAGGGTGTACTCACATTATGTACAGTTGCCTTGAACCAGGCTGAAGCACGCTTGTCCCCCCTCCCGTCACCACCGACGGCCCGCACTCGCATTGCATTCAGACCTGAGCACGCTTACATCATCGAAGATGCGCTGTCCAATTTAAGAAGC
Organism: Danio aesculapii; assembly: GCF_903798145.1. Lineage (NCBI taxonomy): Eukaryota > Metazoa > Chordata > Actinopteri > Cypriniformes > Danionidae > Danio > Danio aesculapii. Next base: position 15,844,418 of record NC_079435.1, on the reverse strand, counting down.
GCTCTCGCTCAGCACAGTGGAGATTTCTTTATATCGATGTAGTCGTTTGAGATGCAGTGACACGCAGTCAGATATTTCGCAGAACAGATCAGCCACTTTTGACGCTCATAAACAATCATAAAGTCCTCGTGCTGCAGGTATTAGGAGGTTTGCTGAAGGTGCAGTTGTCGTGCAGTGAGGGGTTTGCGTCTTTAATAATCTACGACAGTTTGCATTCATTAAACAGTAAGAATGATTAATAAATCCATATCAAACAATCCCTTAAATGTCACGTCTCGTCTTCAGTTTCGGGCTCAGGCGCACTTTGCACTCACACTACAAGCTCACCCAAGTGAACCACACTCTGGCACACCTCTTCCAACCAGGCTAACCAGGCTAGGGCTGGCCAACTGAACCGTGCCTGAGCCCGATTCAGAGCACTTACACTTCTCAAACGATCCGGGAAACGGGCCTGGGCACAGTTCGGGTAGCATAGCATAGGTCCTTAGTGTGGATATATCAGGGTCAGAAGGAGTTTTACAGAAAATAATGGATAAAACAGATTTAAAAAATTTGTAAGAAATGATTAACAATGCAATTTAGAAACATTGCAAATGATGGAAGAAGAATTCAACATGTCTCAATGAAGAAAATGTTTGGAGCGCATAATTGATGCATAAGAAGTTAACCTAACCAATGTAATGCTTAGAACATCACTGTGCCTCTCTCAATCTGTTTTCTTGCTCACTCACCCTCGTCACCTCTGCTTGTAAACTCATAAACAAACACTTGCGATCGGTTTATGAGATCAGCCAGATTGGCAAGTATCAATTGAGTCATGAAATATGATAATCCGCCAATATCGGAGCATCCTTAGCTGGAATTGTTTGCGGTTCATTCCGCTGTGGTGACCCCTGATAAATAAAGGGAATAAGCTGAAAATGAATGAATGTCGACACTTTGTGCCAGTAAAATCCCTCATTAGTAAACTACTGTTTTCTATAAAGACTGAAAACTTTGATACTGAATAAATGTGGATGCAGTAATTTATCGTAGATGCAATAGTAATGTTCTCTTTTATTAGAGGACAGTATTTAAATGAATTAATTAAGCAACCCAATTTACTAAAATTAGGTTTACCTCTACAGCCTAGTCTTACCTCTACACTTTTCAATTGTCAAAAAAGTTTAACATAGCCCATTTTTGTCCTTGTGTTGTTAGTAGGTTTTTATGGGCCTGCTTATCATTAATTATGTTTCCATCCAAAAATGCGAATGAACTTTATGCACAAAATCTGCAATATCACATAAAATATGTGCTAATAAATTAGCGTTTCCATCCAATGAGTCAAAGAGAACAAAATCGGCACCTCCTGATTAAATGGTGTAGATGAAGCTGCATGAATTCTTTCTTTATTTAATAAATTTCATGCACCTCAGAAGACGATGTCGACACGCAATGAATGCGTGGTGGCATTTGAAGGCATCAAGATGCGGAGAACAGATGCTCGACAGTTCTGGAGGTAATTAAAAATATAAAAACACTAATAATGAAATGGTTAAGGCGTTTTAGAATGACCAAAACAACATTTCAGATGTTTTACAATGTGCTCAGCCTGCTGGTTCGTCATCTGCTTTAATGATGCTACAGTCTTACTCTATTTTGCCCAGTTTGGTAATTCTTTAGTGAGTCTGTCTCTTAGATGGTGAAAGGATTTTAGCTGCCATATACAGCGAAAGTCATCCTTTTTGCAATGACATTGCACTAATAGTTTCTAAAATCAATCTTATCTTAGTGGTTTTAATGACAATGTTGACAGGTTTCTGTCACGCAGAGTCCTGACACTAAAGTATTGTCTTGCCTTTGTGTATCTTGTTTTGAGCATGGGGTTCTTATTGATGATCCTGGCATGTCTGTTTGGCCTTGATTTGGTTTAAAGCCAAGGTTTAGATAATATTGCTTGATGTTTTAGTGTTTGTGGCGTGTGCATGGACTCGCGCTCTTGTCTTTTTTCACTGTTTGTTAATTGCACTGTTCATGTTTATATTGGCCTCATGCTTCAGTGTTGCTGTGGCTCATGAGTGTTCTCATTACTTTATCTTTCTTGTGTCTTTTGTTTGGTTGTATGGTCGGATTTGTTCTGTTTGCTTTAGTGTTAAGCAGGTCACACACCAGAAGTGCCGCTCGGCGCTGTGCAGCGCCACTCAGAATTCTAAAAATAGGTTTCTATCAGGGTACACACACTGGCGCCGCAAGTTGAGTGGACAGGAAAGGGGGAAGAAAAATGAGTGTGCAAATTTGGGGAGTGATGTAAATAGCATCAGCAAGAGAGCTGTCTGTCATGAAAGTTTCATCATGAAAGTCCTGAACATTACAAATGAACATTTTGGCTTTTTAGATTGTCCAAAACCCAACCGACAGTGTTTTCAAAAGCAATCCTGAAAAACAAAGCCCTCACGGCCACCTGATCTTACCATGTTCTCGCCCTGTTATATTCTTGTTTATTTTATTGTTTGCCTTTTGTTTTAGCAACCATTCTTCGCTGGACTCAAACCCCGTTGTCGCAGTCAACTACTCTGTGCGTCTCAAGTCCACCGACGTACATGGCGAGCTACTCAGCAAACTAGTAACAGCGGAAAAGTCGTGTACATGTAGGTAAGTGGTCTGCTGGTAGCAAGAAAAGAAACAGAAGCTGTTATCGGGTCATACCGTCCCGTAGCGTTCATTTTAAAAATTAAATGCAGCCATACACAGACAATTTAATTGATTTATTTTCATTATGTTTATCTTAAATATGTTGTTAACTTAATCGATTTGTGCTAGGACAACATAAATGAATTGGGTGGAACCCTGCATTTTACAGTGTAGTGTACTATATAGTGGATAGTGAGTGGTTGCCAAATATTCATATTTTGTGGGCGCCATGTATAGCATCAAGAAATAACAAATCTCTCATTTAGAATGATATTTTAACCATGAAATCCAAGGTATTCACTGAGTCAATATCATTAATAGACAGGAGGAGTGATTTTGCTAATCCTATATAGTAGCAGCTCATAAATGGGCAAATCTTTGAATTGTTTTCAACAGTTTCACAACAATTTGTAACGTTTGATTTAGTAGCTAATTTGCATTCATTTGTATATTTTAATACAATTTGCTCATCCCCAATAAGGAGTAGAGTTAGGTAAGGGGTTTGGCCTCCTTTTAAAAATCATTTGTTTTCACATTAAGTAATTCACAGGAATTTGTATGAGTTATCCAATATTTCTGACAATACATATAATAGTTACATTTCCTCATAAGATCAGGCTGGAAACCCATTTCTTAGCAAGAGGACTGATTTTCAAGTATTTGTGGGTTCCATATGAAGCATCTCGGATTATTATGAAAAACATTTTGTTCTTACAGCAGCTATTGTGGTACTTTAGGGAATATGCTTTGGTATTGTATGATTTTCGTTCATTCATTCATTTTCCTTTGGCTAAGTCCCTTATTCATCAGGGGTCGCCACAGTGGAATGAAGCACCAACTATTGCGGCATATGTTTTACACAACGGATGTCCTTCTAGCCGCAACCTAGTACTGGGAAACACCAATACACTCTCTCATTCACACATGCACTCATACACTATGGCCATTTTTGTTTACCCAATTCACTTATACCGCATGTGTTTGGACTGTAAGGGAAACTGGACACCCAGAGAACATGGGTAAAACCTTCTTACTGTGAGGCCACAGTGCTAACCACTGAGCCACCGTGCCGCCTATTGTATGATTTCTAAAAACAAAACATAATTTGTCAAAGCAAAGGACTTTCTGATGCAATTTTACCTCAGGAAACTGTAACATCCATTGTATCAGTTGTAAAAGTAAACTTTGTTGATCAATAGGAATACTATTTTGATGGCGATAGGATTGTTTTTGCCATATGTAGCATTTCAGACATGGAAATTGTGGGATTTAAGGCTGCACATGTTTGGAACTGTGAGAACTACAGTATCAAAAAATCATATTCTCATTGAGAGGCATATGACTTTATTTAACCTAGCAGTTTAAGCTGTTTAACCTGCTGGTTTGCACCTCCCTTTAAAACAGAAACCCGGGAAATGACATAATACAAATAGAATGCACAGGCATTTTTGTGGCTTCTTTTGAATGAAGATTTCGGGGTGTTATAACGAACAATCATATTAATAATAACAAAAGGATATGTAAATTGCTTGCTTGAAATAACTTTCCTGATGAAATGTAGCAGTGATTAACAGTGGGGTCAAAGCCACAAGGTTGTTGCCTGTTCAACAGAACTCAAACTCTGAAGGAGTTTCAAAAGAGATACGATTTGCCCACAGACCTTTCTGTTGTCTTATTCTTCATCTATTTGCTTGTCTCCACCATCCTCCTCATTACCTGCCCATCCACATTCCTCACATTCTTCACATTTACCCATCTTTTGCTACCCGATCTCCAAGATGTCTCACCATCTAAAAAAGATTTCATTCAAACTATACACAAGCTTATGATAACTATTTGGAAAATGGTTATCATAAATTTAATAAACATTTACATAGGTACATAAACATACTGAAAATAATCAAAGATTTAAACCCTCACGCATAAAATGGATGTCTGAGTGATTTACACTTCTGTCCGTGTTTTTCATAATTTATCTTCAGCAGTTAACAATGTTAAATGTGATTTAAACAGCTTTGTTCATTCCTAGTATAATGCAAGTATTCACCACTGCCATTACGAGATACAAATGTTATGCTATTATTGTTGGAACTTTGCTATATAATCATAGAGCTGTAAATAATGCATTGGTTACCAAGATTAATATAGTAAACGTGGTTACACGGTGACCCGCTTACTGAGGAGAGATTAACTGACTGTTTTCCTTGGTAACATGTAACTAAAACTCCCAAAATATGGCAAACAATAAATAAACTGTGTTGTTTGGTTGCTACTTTGTTTTCACTCTCTTTGCTTTGTCATCATCGCACACAGGTTATGTCAATAATATTGAGTTATAAGTTATAATGACCCCCTTACACAAAAAATATAACAATATTAAGTAGGTTAAAAACTGTAGATGAAGGTTGAGATGAGGTTAAAGGTCAAGCATATCCCACATCGTCTTTAAAAAAAGACAAACGACATTAAGAAGGTTACTGTAGGACAGCCTAAGATTAAAATATTTTAAAAAAATTTATTCGCGTTTCAAACCGGTCTATGTTTGGTTTAGATCTGTGAAACGATACAAAGCGGATAGTTTGAGAAATGTGCTTTTTCTTCATACATTGAAAGTCAATGGTCACCAAAACCACGAGTGTAAAGTTTAAAACATTCAGTTTTGCAAAATCATGAGCATGATGACCATTTTTGGGTGAACAATCACCACATCTATACTGCAAAAAAGCTGGCTTCCACACAATTCCTTCATGTTGTGCCAACGCAAATCGATTAAGTTTACTGAATCGTTTTTACAAATTGAGGCTGATTGAACATAAAACACTTAAGTTGTCCCCAAACCTTGAGAGTTGTGTTGTTTCAACTCATTTTAAAGAAGAAGTTTAAACAAAAGGAAAAAAGTTATTTTTTGAGTATAGATGTTCAAGATTCACATACAAATTTTATTTAAGCAAGAATAATAAAACAAAAGTGCACAAAAATCAATAATATTCAGTGGAGATTTCTCACTGTATTCCTCCGAGCTAAAATTATGATGGATTCACATCATTCATTCATTTATTTTCTTTCATCTTAGTCGCTATTTAGTCATATACACTACGGACACTTTAGGTTATTCAATTCATGTACCGCATGTCTTTGGATTGTGGGGGAAACCGGAGCACCCGGATGAAACCCACACCAACATGGGGAGAACATGCAAGCTCCACACAGAAATGCCAACTGACCCAATCAGGACTTGAACCAGCGACCTTCTTGCTGTGAGGCGACAGTGCTAACCACTGAGTCACCGTGCTGCTCCACATCATGTTACATTTAACGTAATCACAGGTTTTGTACATGAAAAAAAAATGTTTATCTTCGTTAAACTCATTATTACAAGTTTTATACGATGAATTTTAAGAATTTTAACACAAGAATGTTCTAACAGTTGCCATCCAAAGTACTGCTGTACTTTTCTGCACTTAAACACGTATAGCAGCAGGTATTATTAAAAAAAATGTTTCCATCAACAACAAATGTGTTCAAGATCTCACTGTATATTTAAGTGCTGCAGAAACATATCATTTCGGTGTCTGAGGACGTGAACACTTCAGACTCAAGTGCGTAACGACAGTTTGCACTCAACATTAATTCATCATTATTACGGTTAGTTTGGTATTCATATGCAGCAATACTACCATGCAACTGACTCTTAAAAATGTGAACACTAAGCAAACAAGGACTAAATGTATCATTAATCATTTTTGTGTTCGACCAAACAAACCAAATGAACTGAAGATACAATTGCGAGACATCTAAATTTCACAAACAATACGTTCATTCACAGTCAGAAAGGTTTATTCAATAAAAAGTTTGGTTTAAGCTGAGATGTAGTTGCATATGTACTTAAAGTCATCATTTTGTAATGAAGACTATCAAAAATCTTCATTCAATGTTTTTATGGAATATTCTAACATTTTTTGGATAAAAGTTTTTGCCTTTGAAGATTTGACCCACTCAATGCATTTTTGGCATACTCGTGCAACATAAAATATGGTTTTGGGATCCAGAGTCACATTTAGCTAAATCTAATTCAAATTAAAAATGATTTTTATTAACAAACTCACAACTAAATGAAGTATTAAAATAAAGCATTCATTTTGTACTTTAGTAACAACCCTGTCACACTGTAGCAATGTTGTTTGACTTGTAAACTTACTATAACACAGCAAACACAAAGTTTATATGGGGCCATGCAAGATTTTTGACACTCTACTAATCGCATTTATTGTCATTTTTCGTTTTTAAGACATTTGCGTTGCACACAATGCATCTGCGTCTGCGATCAGTAAGGTATCTGTGATTATATCAACAGCAGCGACTCAAATGTTTCCGATAAAGGGCCTTTTTCATCAAGGAAAGAGTCATCACGTAACAAACCCATGTACACTTAAAAAAAAACAGGAAAATCTACAGGTTTGCGCAGTTTACATATTTTTGAGAACATGTGACATACAGTAACACATTGAGAAAGAAGTCTCACTCTAACCTCAAAAACCGCAAAAAAAAAATACACACATGAAACGAGTTCGTCAGCATTACTGGGAGAAGTCAATAGGATTGGTTTACCAGTTTGACATTCGCTAGCTGCATGCAAGAGAGTGATAAGCGAGTGGCAGAAACATGCACTTGTTCATGACGTGGAATTCCCATACTTACACAGAAACCGAAATGTACTATGATACACGTCTGGTATTTAGATGCATATTTCTTCCATTCAGGCTTGAACGGTGTAACAAGTATAACTTTATTTTAACGCTTGATTTAATTATTAATTTTAGATTTCCTTCATTTATAGGGATCAGTCTTGGACTCTATACCCACATAGCAAAATTTCTCTGGCCCATCTCTGGCACACAATCACACAATCAGGTTTAGTTTGGCCCACATGCCGCAGTGAATTATGGTCCATGACTGGACCAAACTGGCTTCCAGACAAGGGCAAAACATGGACCATATCTGGGTCAAGTCACAGCCAAGTTAATAACTCATAACTTGGCCTGAATTGGGCCAGATAAGTTGGTGTGTCCCGATTGCAATGAAATTGATAAACCCATGAAGCATTGCGCTTTAGGCACACTATGGGCATGATTTTTCTCAAAGCGCCCTGATTGGTAGAATTTATTTCTTTGCTCAAAAATTATTGTAATGTATTTTAAATGTGGGTCAAGACAGGCCAAACTTACGTGACCCACATAGCAATTTTTAACATCTGCCCCAAATCTTGGGTGCCGCCTCTGCCAAACCAGGGCCATGTTTGGCCCACATGTTGTATGCCAGCGCCGGATGAATGCCTGCTGTGCCAGCTTTGCCAAATCTCGGTCAGAATTCTTTGCTACCTGGGTAGTTAAGTGCTTTGCAAAAAACATATAATTTGTGAGTCTGAAGCTTAAACTATTATTGCATAACAGGCTGAGTTGCCCAAAAGGCCCAAATCTTTGAATCGGACATGAACTTTGACTTGAAACTTGAACTGAAAGGACTACAAACTAGGCGAGACAGCACAGAGACAAAAAAAGTGCCAAAACAGGACAGTATAACAGTTTATAATGACAGATAATTTGTCAATTATCATGACTAATCTCAACATTGAGGCACATTCATTCACATCTATTCCTTTTTCCTCGTTACAGTAAGTTTAGAACTCATTGCTACTGTGTAATAGTGTTGAATTGTGTTACTAAAGTACAAGATGAATGCTTTATTTTAATACTTCATTTACTTGTTCATTGCTTAATTTGATTTATTTAAAACAAATAAAAATCATACACAGAACAATTCTTTAAACAGAATATGGTTCATCATTTTAACTCAACTAACACTTTTTTTTTTTTACTTCAAATAAGATCTTAGACCCCTTCCAGTCTGATTTTAAGGCCAAACATAGTACAAAGTCTGCTCTACTAAGAGTTATAAACGACATCATCTTATCAGTTGACTCTGCAAACTGTGCAGTCCTCGCTCTGCTGGATTTAAGCGCAGCATTTGATCATGTTTATCATCGCATGCTGCTAAAACGATTAAATCGCAAAGTTGGAATCTGTGATGCTGCATTAGGCTGGTTTCCCAGCTAGCAAAAATCATGTGGCTCAAATCTTGCCCACACCAGATACTTACATCTGACCCACATACCACATGGAATGATGACACTTGGGCGGTCTGCTCCTGTTTTCCAGATCTGGGCCACAATTAAATCAAAGCAATACCTCATATTAGCCAGAATTCAACCAAATGAACCAGAGCTAACCCTATTTTGGGCCACAGTTTGCTTTTATTCTGGCCTAGATCCAGCCCACACCAGACACTTACATCCAGACAACATACTGAATGGAATGATGGCTCTAGGGTGGTCCGTTCCTGTTTGTCAGATCTGGGCCACAAATACACCAAAGCAATACCACATATTAGCCAGAATTCAACCAATTAAACAGAACTGACCCTATTCTGGGCCACAGTTTGCTTTTATTCTGGCCCAGATCTGGCCTACACTTACATTCGGACCACATACTAAATGGAATGATGGCTCTAGGTTGGTCCGCTCCTGTTTGCCAGACCATGGCCACAAATATTACTACCCATATCTGCCATGTTAAAGAGCTATGGTTTGACCCCTATAATTATCATATGATCACTGTACCTTATCTTTACCAAAAGTGACCTATCATATGTTTTAGGATAACAGTACCATACTCGCCACATCTTACCTCAGCTTCTTAGAGCTCACACCATCTTTAGCCATAGCTACTCACCTATATTTGCCACATCTCATCTGGGCCACAATAGGCTCACAGGCACATTAACCAGAGCTTAATGTGCCTAATATTTGCTAAAAGTGGCCCACATATGTTTTAAAATAACTGGGCCACATTTGTCATATTTTCTCTGGGCCACTTTAGGCTCACAGCCGAATTAGCCAGAGCTTACGGTGCCGAATATTTGCCAACAGTATGTCCTAAGATAACTGGGCCACATTTGCACCTACACATGTGAGCCAATTTGGGTTTTGACCCAGATTACCCTTAAATGACTATGCCACATTTTTGCCAACTGTGGCCCACATTTGTCCTCCGTCTTTTGGGTCAAGTTTACCATTTTCCACATGGGCCACATAAGGTTCACATTCAGATTACATTTTGCTAAAAGTGCCAAATCTTTGCCTTAAATGGCCCATGTATGAATTGGAATCTTTGGCCCCCTTTTGCCATTGGTGGGCCACTTCAGGCTCACATTTATTTTTTCTGGGCCGAAGGAAGACCGCCAGTGCCGCATAACTGCCTAAAGTGGTCCACATTTGTATGCTACCTGGGTGGACAATACTTATCAAATAGGACTATGTAAGTAGAAATTGGATAATTTTTATCATCCCCAGAGCCAGTTAACTGTGGAGTACCACAAGGCTCGATTTTGGGCCCCATTTTATTTTCCCTTGACCTGCTACCACTGCACTTCATTTATGAGCACCATAAGATCTCTTATCATATACACGCTGATGACATCGAGCTCTATTTACCATTAGACTCTGAAAGTAATTCAATTTCTGCTCTGTTAGCATGTATGAGTGACATCAAACTTTGGATAGAAGAAAATTTCCTACAACTAAATGAAAATAAAACAGCTGATTCAGTTCGGCTCAAATCCTCAGCTTGAAAAATGCAGTGCTCTCTTGGGGCTTTTACAGTAAAATAATCACTCTAATGTCATAAATCTTGGGGTCATTTTTGACTCAGATCTGAAATTTGACAAGCAAATAAACTCTGTGGTTAGGGCCAGCGTCTTCCAACTAAAGCAACTAAGAAAGTTAAAGCCCTTTCTTTCTTTAAAGACTGTTATTCACGCTTTTATCTCTTCTAGGCTTGATTATTGTAAAGCACTGGTATTAGTCAGTCATTACTCTCACGCTCACAGAAAAACAAGCTTGTCAAAAAACAGGCTGCTACATTTTGTACTAAGACAAAAAAAGAACATATTTCTCCCATCCAGGCTGCAGAGAATTGATTTTAAAAATGTAACATATGTATTTAAAGCTCAAAATGGAGTTGCCAGCACAAGCTTAATATTTTCCCCACCCCATTACCATTACCCATTACAATAATTATTATTTGTCTATCACTTTAACTTAATTCTTCTTTGACTTATCCTTTATTTTAACATGAGACTTACATGGGGCATATTTCATCTTTTTGGCATCTTTGACATATTATCTGGTTAATTTACCATATGTACAATTACATTTTATAACAGACCCAAAAAGTACTAAAAAATAAACTGACATTATCATACCTTTCTCATTTTGTTCTTTTTTCAATCACCTCTATTCATCAACGTATTTCTTTAATAGTATATTTTTAATACATTTTCCTTATTTTTACAATCACCTCTATTAATCATTATATACCTTTAATAATTTATATTTATACAACTTTTCAAAATTGATTTCATTGTTTCATTCAATGGAAAGCTCATTTATTCAGATTTAATTTGATTCTAAAGTCTACATATTGAAAAAAAATACTTATGACTGGTTTTGTAGTTCATGGACAAGTAATGACACAAAATTAATAGGCATATTTTAAAAACTATTAAAAAAAACACTTTAATATTTTTATACATTTATCAGTCGCTCAAGTCATTGAAGACAAACAGCAGACATTTCTTGTGTCCTTGGCTTCTCTGCTACAGTTTTCCAGGTATTTAAAATCACTTTCACCAATCACATTTAAGTCTTCAAGCCCATACATCCAAAAAAGTCACATGAGGTCGGAAATACAGAGTTTGTATAGGCACTCCTTGATGACTCTATGGTGAATCACAGCTACAGTTAGAGCACACTCATGTTAAATTAATTGATCAAAATTTTTCACTCGCCCCATACTGCCTTGTCAACATTACCCAAACATATGAATGTATACACATTTAAACATGCACAATTGACTACTAAACATACTACAGAAAAATTCCTTAGAGCTACTTAGGCCCTGACCCTTTTCTTAAGAGCACAATGGGATTATCCTCTGTGTAGGCTACAAACACACATGCTTTCACTTTCTTTTACTTGTTCCAACAGAACAATTGGCCTAGGTGAGGTTGTTATATACTGGGTCAGTAAGATTCTTTCTTTTTCTTTTTTCTTTTTTTTTTTTTTTAAAGGAGTAAAAAACATTGATATTATTGCAAAAAATTGCAATTAATTAAAAAAAAAATTCCAATAAATAAAAGTTTATTTTTTTAACTGCCTATAAATGAAATGAATATTGTAGTTCACTCAAAAATGAAAAATCTTTTTATGGAACTTGATGAGTGCCAGCATTCTTCAAAATAAATTATTTTGTGTTCAACAGAAGAAAGAAACTCATAAATGTTTAAAATCAGATGGAATAGATCTACATTTGAAATGTAAATATCCTTCCCATAAATATCACAGACCACTGTTATTTATTCTGCAACTGAATAATAAGCCCTTTCACACAGTGATACCGGTAAATATCCAGAAAATTTCCAGAACGACTTTACCAGTAAATTAAAAAAAGCGCTGTTTTTCATCAAACAACTTCGATGAAAACATATGGAGGAACACTTTTGCATGTCCAGATGTCCATAATATGTGTG